>NW_007255755.1:27005-39737 GCF_000164805.1 Carlito syrichta | reverse complement strand
GTGGCCAGCCCCCACTCGCTGCGCCTGCACCTCCTGGCGCCTGCACCTCCAGGCGCCGCTCACGTCCTCTCTGCCCTGGGCATTCTCAAGGCAGCCCCTCGCCCTTCCCCCTGGGGAGCTCCAGCCCCTTCTCTGCCCAGCAAGTCCCTCCTTCCCTCCCAGGCACTGTCTCTGGGCCTCCGTGCCCTTATCCAGAGAGCAGCGTGGGACCAAAGGCTCAAGTCCCTGGGGGATTTGGCCCGACACCCCTGGCCTTCCATTCCTGCAGCCCAGGGAACTGTGACCCAGCCACAAACTTCTCTGAGCCTCAGGCCCCATCTCCGTGAAATGGGGATGAGCATCTCAAGCGCACAGGGCCACTCGGAAGATCAAACATGATGACGCAGGTCCTGTCCTGCCAGGGCTGGGCCCTGTGTGCTCGGTGTCAGCTGCCAGGACTACCGTCATGCCTGCCCAGACCAGCTGCCCCAACCCGACCTGAGCCTCTGATGTTGCCTGGGGCCAGTGCCCAGGTCCCTCTTCTTCTCCCCAGCCCTGGGGGGCCCAGCACACTGCACCCCTGCTGAAACAGGATGGCCAAGAACTTACTTCCTGACATCAGGAATACACCATTGGGGTCCACGGCGAGGCAGGTGACTGCATCTAGGTGGGCGACCATCGAGTGCACGGATTTACCTGAAGGAGAGGGGTGGGGTGGCAGGCTCCCATCCCACGGTGGGAACCTGGGAGCTGGAGGAGATGGAGATGTCCAGTGTGGACACACGGCTCCGGCCATCTGCGTCAGAACCTCACCTGTCCGATTGTCCAGGAAGCGGATGCCCCTGTCATCGTGGGCCGTGATGGTGAGGGGCTGGTTGGGATGACTCACCACTTGGTTGATCTGGGTTGGTCCTGGAGGGAAATGGGGGGGGTGTCAAAGGGAACATCAAGGATCCCAGAGCAGAGGCAGGAGGAGTGCAGATGCCTGCGTGTCGGGGAGAGGAAGTGGGGAGACCGGGCCACCCCTCCTCCGCCTCAGTGCTGCTTCGACAAGATGAGACCCTGGGCCTTGTTCAGGGGGTGGACAAGGGCAACAAACACGAAGGCATCCAACCACTCTACCAAAAGGGCCCCAAGGGTGTCTGTGAAACCCTCCATCCCAGCCCCTGAGAGCCAGAGCCGTGAAGGCAGGGCAGTGCCCTCCACTGAGCCTTATTTCCTTCCTGCCCAGGACCCCTGAGGGCACAGGGGAGTCACCCTGTGCTGCCTGGCAAGCAGGTCACCAAAACCACAGGAGACATTCAGACCCCCCCGCCCGAACCCTGGCTGGGCCTAGCCACCGGCCCTGAGGGCACCCTTACCACTGCTCCCCCGGGACTCCAGCGTGAGGAGGGCACTGCCAGCCTCCAGGTCATACAGGACGGTGTCGCCAGAGCGGAAGGATGCCACGACGTGGGCAGGCTCGGTGCTGGTGAAGGCCACTGAGGTGGGGATCCCGTGCTCTGAGGGCACAGGGGAGAGAGGCTGCCTGATGGGCCCGGTCCCACCCTGTGGGTGGCTGTGGGCGCGAGGCCTGCACCCTCGTCAGAGCCACCGAATGGCCTCCAGCTCCACACTGCTCTGAGGTGCCGGGGTTCCCCACTCACCGCTGGCTGTGGAGAAGGTACAGAGGCAGGTCGGGCTGCTGCCACTGGGGTCCCAGATCCGGACTGTGCCATCGGCTGAGCAGGAGGCCAGGCGCTGGGAGGCGGGGCTGAAGGCCAGGCCCCACACGGCGTCCCCGTGGCCCTCCAGGACGTGGCTCAGCACACTCGGGTCTGTGCCGGCCGCAAGGAGGAAACAGGAACGTCAGGGCTGCCGGCCCCAGCTCAGAGCTCCAGCTCTGCTAAGACCCAGGCAGCTGGGCTTGAGCCCTCTGCATCCAGCTTCACACTCAGCACCCTGGCCCTCTCGGAGCTGCCCACCACTGAGACAGCCCGGGGGCAGTTCTCTGGGAAGATGCTCGGGCACCAGCAGCAGGGATTCCCCTCTACTCATGACTGTCTTCCCCGGGCCCAGACAGTGGCTGCCCAATACAGGATTTCTAGGCCTCAGCTGAGGAGGAGGGAACAGCATACTCTACGGCCTTCAAGGAGTGGCACACAGCCTCTGCACCACGGGCCCCAGCCTGGGTCTGTGCAGAGGCTTTTCTGCTCACGCCCAGCGGACAAGCCTCGCCCAGTTTCTCCAAATCCCTCTTGTCACTCAGAGGCCCCATCATTGTCTCCCTGAGCACTGGGGGCCACGCAGGTGGTTCTTGTCTGAGCCCTGCTGACACCCAAGTGTGGCAGCTAATGTGGCTGGGGCTGACTGCTGGCCTTTCACAGGTGAGCCTGTTCTCTGGAGAACGGTGGCTGTTCTGCCCTGACAATATGTAGCACAGGGCCATGTGTGTGATCAGAAGAGGTATCACAGAGCAGGGGACAGACACCGAACAAAGTGACAGTCTGGTTACTTCTCTGCTTAGCTCGTAGGGCCTAAGGAAAAAGCCCCAATCCCTACAGCCTGGCCCAGCTCACCCACCTCTGCCTCTCCTCACACGCCCCCTCCACTCAAGCACAGACACGCTGGTGGTTCCTGCATGCAGCCCGGGAGGGCCGGCCACACCTGGCACGTGCCTGCCCCCGGCCCAGGCGACCCCAGTCTCTGCCTTCCGGAGGCAGCTCAGCTAGCACTGATGCTCACAGCTGGCCCCACCATCACTTCGCCTCGGCTCACATGGCCCGCAGCCACATGCCAAGGCGCGTCTCCCAACTAACCACTCGTGAGCCCCAGGGCCTGCAGCATCCGGCAAGGGAGTGCCAAGTGAGGGGAGGAGGACCATGCCCCAGGGGATGGGGTCGAGGGGAGGGGAGGTGGGGAGCTGTCCGCACCGTAGCCATCATAGGGGTCCATGTTGAGGTCCGGAATCTTCCAGCTGTGGATGCAGGCATCTGCACCCCCACTGTAGCAGTATTCACTGTTGCTGCCCATGGCAACGGCCAGCACGGGGCCCCTGGAGGGTACAAAGGTGGGGGAGGGGCGTGAGGACAGCTGCTCAAAACCCGCCCTGGCCTCAGGACCTCAGCACTTTTCAAGGATGGCCAAAAGGAACTCGGCAGCTCGGCAGCTGGGGTTCTGGCTGTGCGGCCGGGGTGGGCTGCCCGTCCCTTGCCTTCCCCACACCTCTGCTTCCTTCCCTGAAGGGCTGTGCCGAGAGCCAGCTACCAGAGCCTCAGCCCAGAAGCGAAGGCCGTGTGCACGTGAGAGTGTCATGCTGCTCAGGACGACGTGAGGGGTACGGAGTCTCAGAGTCCTCCTGCTGCCCTGCCTCCTGCCATGGGCCTCCTGGGATGGCCATGAGTGGGGGTAGACAGGCTCTGAGACCAGGGTTCTCGCAGGTGCGGATCACCTCCCTACCTGTGGGCCCGGAAAGCGTGGATAGGCTCCACGTCCAGCGCAGCATTCCTGTGGGAGGCGGAGGAGCACGATGTCACCAGGACCCCACGCACCCTGTCCCCAAGTCCCAGCCCCCACTCTGGGGTTGCCGCCCTCACTTCTTGGCTGTGACCGCCTTCTGCAGGTTCCACAGCTTGAGCGTGCCGTCCTCAGAGGCAGTGAGCAGGGCCGACTGGCTGTGGTGGAAGGCCAAGGAGCGGATGCCGTCGTAGTGCGAGCGCAGGGTGAACTTGGGGTTCCACGTCTTCTTAAAGGCATCTTTGCTGTCAGACAGCTGGGGTGGGGGGAGCTGCCTCAGTGTCTTCAGTCCACCCTAGCAGTCACCAGGCGCTGACACCCAGGGCGTCAGGACCCTCCCGCGCCGAGATCTCCCTGCAGGAAGGCCCTTGCAGCCTGGGCTCCGGCCTGGGCTGCCCTTCCTTTCCTCTTTCCCAGGAAGAGCCCCTATGCTCACTCAACAACTTCCTGCAATGTGCTAGTTTCTGGGGAGATGAAGGGGGCCTGACCCCAAGGAGGATGGGGGGAGACAATCAGCCACCCCACAGGAGCAGAGGATGACGAGCTACAAGCAGTGCTATGAATTAAACATGCACGAGGAGATGCCAGGCAGCCTGGCCTCCTCTCCGGGGGTCAGTAAGGCTCTCCTGAGGAGACAAGTGAGCAGGGCTTAAGCAGGTAAGGGGACAGGGGAGGGGAGGTGGCTGGGGAGGGAGGTGGCTGGGGAGGGAGGCTGCATGTGCAAAGGCCCTGAGGCAGGGGGAGGCAAGGGCAGGTCCAGGCCTGAGAAGTCAGTGCAGCTGGGATGCAGAGGCAAGGAGGAGCGTGGTAGGGCTTGAGGCCAGAAGGGCTGGCAGGAACAGGATGGTAGGCCAAATCGGAGTCTGCATTTCACTCTGAGAAAAAGCCTCAGAGAAACGGGAGCCAAGGAAGGGTTCAGAGCGGGGAAATGACAAGGCTTGTTCTGGCTACCCCAGGAGAGACGGGATTATAGCCAGAAAAAAGCAGCTGCAGAGAGCCAGGTTAGGAAGTCATGAAGTCCCAGGAGAGGGGGGCACTTAAGCCAGCCCTTGACCATGGAGGTGGAGGCAAGTCATGAGTGGCAAGAGGATTGGGCGCAGAATCACAGGCCCCCGCCAGACACTGCATGTGCCCAGGAGGATGGCCAGGACCTGAGAGGGTCAGGCTCGAGAAAGACCATAAGGAGCCTGCCAAGCAGGTCTCAGCAACCGCCCCAAGACAGGGCTCACCCCAGCCGTCCTGCCTAAGACGGGGCTCGCCCCGGCCATAGCTCCTCAGAGCCGGAGGATCTGCTGTCGCGTGGCTCCCCCTCCTTCCCCAGCAGAACCTAGAACACTGTCCCTCCCCCAGAGGAGGTGGCACGGGTGGGCGGAATGCTGCACACTGCCCTGCCCTGGCCTCACTTCCCACACCACACAGCGTTGCACCCACCTCACTGGGTCGGCTCTGCCTGGGGCCCTGTTCTGCTACAGGAAGATACACACACCCAAGCCGGGGCTCCAGGTGCCAGAGGCCTGTCCACGGATCTCAGACCCAGAGCGTTTTCATTCCAGCCCAACTGCCCCATTCACACAAGGCTGGCCTGAGTTTAGGGGTTTGGCTTGAAGCCATCTTTCTGAATCCCAAACTGCCAGGGGTAGGAGGGAGCGCTGAGTTGTGCAGCCTGGCACCATGATTAAGACACAGCTCCACAGCCATCTAGGCCCTGGTCCTCGGTGACCACGGTCTAGTCCCACTACCCATCTGCACCTGCACCCCCATGAAACAGGGTGAGAAGGAGAAGCCAACTCCCAGGGCTGTGGAATGATCTGAGAGTCCTCATGTCTAAGGGCCTGAGCACAGCAGCACCGAGTCAGAGCCAGTTAGGGCCGGTCCTGGGCATGGTGCCCGATGGGGGCCTGGGGGGGCGCCCAGAGAACTTACATCACAGCTGAGGTCGTTGTCGTTGGTGACGGTGAGATCTGCCAAGTCCCCCAGGCTCACCTCCCCGCCCCCGATAGTGTCCATGATGAAAACGTCTGAGGAGAAGCCAAAGGAACCTGGTAGGGGGAGGGGAGGGAGGGGCAGAGAGGACCAGGGAGAGAGAGAATGACAGAGAGAGGCAGAGAGAGATAAGGAGCGAGAAAGAGAGGCAGGGGGAGGACAAGATCAAGAACTACAGCTGGAGAGGAGGAGACAGAGAGAGACAGACAGACAGGGCAGGACAGACAAAAGAGAGGGAGACAGACAGACAGACGAACTTTTGGGACAGGGAGGCTGCAGACTGGAGGCTGGGCCTTGGCCCGAAGGACACAGAAGCCCTGGGCTTAGCTCTGCAGCCTCCCTCTGCTGTGGGCCCACAGGACTGGGGCCAGGAGCAGGGCCTCTTACCTTCGTGTGGCCGGGGCTGGGGAGTGCCAGGAGGAGGGCCAGTCACTTTGGGAGGCAGCCCGTCCACATCCCGCAGGTCGGCCAGAATGCCCTGAAGTTTGACCCGACGGCTTTCTGCAGGAACAAGGCACAGGCAGGGGTGGCTCACCAGTCCCAACAGCCTTGTGTAGGCGATGACTTCCCCACACTGGAAGCTTTCTGCAACTGTGCGGGGTGGCGAGGCTCTTGCCCCGGGTCGGGGAGACAGAGGAGACAGGCTACCTGGGACCCTTTGTGGGCAGTGGGCAGGTCACTGCCCTTGCCCGGGTCCCAGTCCCCAGCCATCCACCCCATGTGACCCCCGAGAGCCCTGCTAACGGGAGTCAAGGACAGGGAGGAAGACACGTCCTGCCCCACCTGCCTCTCCCCCACCGGGCCCTCATCCTGTTCCTTCTTGAGGTTGGCCAGAACTGGAGGCCTGCCAGGGAGGGCTGGAGGCCCTGCTTCAGGAAGAGCAGGCCTGAGTCCCCACAGGGATTTTCCAGGGAAGGGGTGAGCGGCCAGGCTGCTGTGGCCTGGCCTCCTGCTCTCCTTGGCCACTCTCCCCTAAGGAAGTATATCCGTCCGGTGGAGAGCCGAGGGCAGGAAGCAGCTGCAGGCGGCAGCATGGAAGGGCAGGCCCCGGGTGGGGAAGGCCAGGAGAGGCTCCACTCACCCAGCTCATGGGGGCTCCCCTCCGCAGTACACCGCCGAGGATCTGGAGACCCTTCCCCGTCCTCTCCAGAGCCCAGGAAATCAAACTCATTAATGGCATCCTCTGAGTCATCCTCCTCATCCTCGTCTTCCATTTCAGGCACCAGGGTCTTGGATGGGAGCTGGGTACGGAGGACACAAGAGAGGTAAGGGGCTCTTGTGCAGAGACTAAGCCAACCCTGCGGCCGGGACGGGTAAGCCACGATCCCAGCCCTCTGCTTGTCCCCACTCACAGTCCTGCCTCAGCTGCCAGCTGGCTGCCCCGAGCACCCACCCTGATGGCTGTGCTCCCCATTGGGGCATTCAGCAGCCGCCTATCCCTGGGGTGGGCCCGGCCACCCGCACTCACACAGCCCTCCACCTGGCCTGGGCTACTCCTGCCCCCTTAGCACTGTGCCTCTCCCGAGGAAAGGGTGGATAATGTAACAGCCTGCTGGGGGAGCACGACATGTCCTTGCATCCGTGTGTGAGTGCAGAGGTGCAGTTACAGTGAGAACGGACAAGCTCCAGCATTCTAACTGCAAGTGCCACGTGATTAGTAATAATAATAATAAACACTCATCAAACACTCTGCACAGCTGCTGGGCTTACACAAGTACTTTGAAGACACGCTTCACTTGACCTCCGGCCCTGTGAACAGCTACCAGGACCACCGTCATGATTATTCCCATGTTATAGGCGAGAAACAGGCCAAGCAGAGTGAGGCCACTTGCCCAGGTCACCACATCCAAGCTCTGCCCACGCCCTGGACAGCTGCAGTCAACTGTGAACTCCTCCAGGGTGTGGCTGACCCCTCCCACAGGTTAGGTCCCCACGCGGGGTCTGAAGGCAACACCTCTTAGGCATCCATGAGACCAGAGCAAAGGGACACAGAGAAGACTCATGGTCAAGGTTTAGACAGCATCCCCAGAGAGGCAATGGCTAAGTCAGGACTCTGCAGAAGCCTGGAACCATCATTGGCTTTGAAGGGTGGGTCACAGAAGGGACCTGTCCAGTCACACTCTGCCAGCGGTACCCAGGACTATGAGGACAACAGCAGGAACTGCCAGCAGGAATACCACCCAGGAGCAGTCAGCAGGGGTTGGCCACCGTGTTTTCCGGGGTTTTTCTGTGCATGAGCTTATCTTCACTAAGAACTCAACAACCCAGACACGGGACTTGGTCCCATCTTGTGGGTCAGGAAACCGAACCCAAGACAAAGGGAAGCCAGCGCCCAAATTCACGCCACCAGGCCAGTAGCCCATCTTGGAGTCACAGGCAGGACTTCTGGGTCATGGTCAGGGTTTATAGCTAAGCCTCCCTGAAGACAGAAATCCCACACAAGAGCCAGCCCAAGGGGTGTGTCGACAAGTATGGTGACGAATGCGAAAAATTCAAAGCCGGGCTCGGTGGCTTAGCCTGTAATCCCACGCCTTGGGAGGCTGAGGTGAGTGGACTGCCTGAGCCCGCGGGTTCAAGGCCCGCCTGGGCAACTTGGCGAGACCTCATCTCTACAACAAATCAAAAAATTAGCCGGGTGTGGTAGCGCGCGCCTGTAGTTCCAGCTACTTGGAAGGCTGAGGCGGAAGGATCGCCGGAGCCCAGCAGGTCGAGGCTGCGGTGGCTGGGAGCGGCCACTGCACTCTAGTCTGGGTGACAGAGTAAGACTCTGACTCAAAAAAAAAAAAAAAAAAAGGAAAAATTCAGTGGCAATTTCTGGTGGGAGGAGCAGGAGTGGGACAGTGTCCCAAAGGAGGTGACGTATAAGGTAATACTTGAAACAAGAGCAGCAATTCCAAGAGGGCAGGAGGGGCAGGCCTTCTGGACCAGGGACCAGCACCTGAGCCCCTAGCCCTAAGACATCCTGCGTCTCCTTAAGCCTCCTCTAGTGCTACGCCCTGAGCCCTCCATACCACGCAGGGCACTAACAGGTACCCAATCTGTTGGGACCCTGTGCTGAGCCTCACTGGGGACAGTAGAGACAAAGCAGAGCCCAAGACAGACCCGGTCCCTCACGGGGAGGGATACGGACCCAACACCAGTCGGTGGGCAGGCCTGGGGAGGGAGGGCAAGTCAGGAAGGCTTCCTGGAGGGGCTGTCTGAGCTGAGCCTGAAGGTGAAGGGAAAGAGGCGTCCATGCAAAGGGACCCGCCAATGGAAGAACAGTGTTCAGGGTTATCAGGTCCCTCCTTCATGGGCACCCGTCCCTGCCTCCACCATGACATGGCCTTCAGCACATGACCGCTTACGAGGCTGCCACCAGCTACAAGCTCCTGCACGCCAGGGACCAGACCTTTGTGTCTCCACATCCCTGCTGCCAGCACAGAGCTGGGCCCATGGAGGCCCAAAGGGACGCTCACAGAACAGACGAAAGTATCCAAGCCCAAGAAAAGTGTCCTCATAGTGGCAGGGAAGGGGCACCAGGGAAGGGGTAACAGTGCTGTGTGGGCTGCGCTGGGAGCTGATCTTGACGCCAAGCTGAGGGAACCTGGACTCTTCCCCAAGGGTGGCGTGCCTGGGTCCGGATCCTGACACCAGCAACAGACTGGATGCCCACATCCTGCAGAGCCCCAACCAGGCTGATCTGGGCCCAGCCATGTTCACTCGACACGTACCTCTCTACATACTGAGAGCCTGTGTTCCACACCCTTTTCAAGGTATGGGGACAGAGCAGCAAAAAGACCCACAAAATCCCTGCCTGGCGGGGCTCACAGAGAGCAAGGGTCACATCAGAAACATCCACCTGGGACCGTGGTCAGCCAGCCGAGGGAGAGTCCATGAGGCTGACCTGGCCCGAGCATTTAGGAGGCATCTCGGGAGCCTCTGAACTGACAGGGAGAAGAGGGTCATGGTGGTGCGGGAAGAGCCAGCACCCAGGCCCTCCGCAGTCACCCAGGACAGGCCTGGCTGCGGGAGCCGGGACTCCGGGAAGAGAGCATGCCACCCCCAGCCCAGGACAGGACAGGGGAGCAGAGGGCGGCACCTTCACACGCTGCTTCTTGTGCTGCACGCTGTCCAGCTCGTCGTCCTCATCGCTGTCCTCGTCCTCACAGTTCTGCAGGAAGGGGATCTGCCCCAGCACCGAGCCGCCCAAGCGCTCTTTGCCATCTTTGCCCGCAGCGTTCCTACCCACAACAGGGGGCGTCAGTTCCGCCAGGGGCCAAAGCTCAGGTGGGAAGGCGCCCACGCAGGCTTGGTGGCCAGAGCCTGGACCTGGCCAAGCCCCTGAGCCTGAGCAGTCTTGACCCTGACACACACAGGGCCCCGTGGTCAGCCCCAGTCCTGACCACACACCTCCCTTGTGTGCTGAGTTGGAAGGAAAGCTGGATGAGAAAGTGCCACGGACTCAGCAGCCCCCATTCCCACGTCCCACAGACTACAAGGCAGGTCCCGCAAGGGGCAGACATGCCCGACAGGAAAGAGGAACGGCCACTCTGCAACATCTATCCTGGGATAAGCTGGGACGCGGGCGACACTTGCTCCCAAGAAGCTTGCACTGTCCCAGCAAAAGATGGCGCGCCTGCTTCCAGCTCCAGCTCCTGGCCTCCAGGTTTGATGACGGGTTTTAAAGGAGGATTTGTCCAGCTTGACCCCACAGGAGAAAGCAGGGTGGAGCTCAAAGTTCAGACAAATGCACATACCCTCCTTTCTGCCATCAGGTTGGTGCTCCAGAGTTTTCTGTCAACTGCCTAGGTATACAGTCACCACTTGGTAGAGCAATCACTGCACAGTGCCCTTCTCCGTCCTCTTCATGCCCTTCCAGATCGCTCTGCGCTAACAGCTGGGACGCCATCCTCACAGGCTTTCCTCCCACAGCATGGGTGCAGGTTCAGCCTCCTGCATTGCCCCCTCTTCCTGCCCCTCCCTCCAGCCACTCAGCAGGCAGCACCCGCAGGATCCCTTCTCTGTGCTCCACCCTCACTCCCGCAGTCACTGTAGACAGTGTGGCTTCCAAAGCTGCCACATGCTGGTGAGCCAGCACTAAGTTCAGGAGCCAAATGCCCCCAGTTCCAAATGTGGGGACAAACAAGCAGCTCGCATTCACATAGCCTCGGCGGCTGGGCAATGACTCCTCATTCCCCCTCAGGAGGTGCTGCTCTCAGGGGCTCAGGCAAGCCTGGGTCACCCTTCGTTTCTTCTCCCCTCGCCTCCAGCTCTTTCAAGAGCACTGACTCGGCCCTCAACGCCCACTGAAGAGCGGACACGTCTCACCCCAGTGCGCACGCCCATCAGCCCTTGCAGTCACCTCCTAACCAGCCTCCCTGCCTCTGCTCCGGGTCCCACAGCCTCTCCTTGAGGAGGATCAAATACATCAGATTAAGTCACTCCCCACTCAACAACCCCTCAAACAGAATCCAAACTCTTCACGCCTGCCCATGAGGCCCGTGTGAAGGCTTCTGAGAGCGCACCCTCACCACAGCCCTCAGCCTCCACGCTCACTCCCTGCAGCCCGCCAGCCTCCTGCGGCTTCCTGCACCGGTGGGTCTTTCCCTTTCTTGGGCATTCATTCACTGTCCTTCTGCCTGGAACATCCCCCCCCCCCCCCCCCAGCTGCTCATGTGGCTTACCCTGCAGTTCACGTAGTTCTCTGCCCAAGTGCCACCTCCAAGAAGGCTCTCCCTGCCCACGCCATCCAAAGCAGCACTGTTTCTCCCATCACTCTTTTCTTTCTTATTGAGTCAGAGTCTCACTCTGTCACCCAGAGTGCAGTCCGCAGCCTCGACCTGCTGGGTTCAGGTGATCCTTCTGCCTCAGCCTTCCAAGCAGCGGGAACCACAGATGCACACCACCAGGTCTAGCTAATTTTTTAATTTATTGTAGAGACAAGGTCTCGCCACGTTGCCCAGGCTGGTCTTGAACCCATGGGCTCAGGCAATCCCCTTGCCTCTGCCTCCCAAAGTGCTGGGATTACAAGCGTGAGCCACCACAGGTTTCCCTTCACTCTTTCCTGCTGCACCTTTTTAGTGCTCTTCACAGCACTGAGCCTCGCCTATATGACATCACTTATTCTGATGAACTAACAGTTACCGATGGAGGAAGGATAGACAAGAGCTCTCTGCGGGTGGCCACCCATGCTTTCTCCCACCCACGAGCTGCCCGCCCGGAGTCTGCCCTCAGGAGGCGCGGAATGCTGCTGAGGAGTGCATGGGCCTGAGTCTCAGGAGGGGGCAGGGCTGGAGACGGGGCCATGGAAGAGGGTATGGTAGGGACCAGAACAGGATCCAGGGTACCTGGCAAGGAAGGGACCGAGGGCTCCACAACAAACAAGCCCATGACATATTCCAGGAAGAGAGGGGGCCGCCCGAGCCCCAGGAACACCAGCGGACCTCCTGCCATCACAGGCCTTGCTCAGGAGGGGCAGGAGCCGGGGAACACACCGGCAGGCCCAAGGGCTCACCTCTTTATCTGCTCCTCGATCTGCTTCACCAACAGTGACTCGCCACCGCTGAGCCCCCCGGGGCC
The DNA here is from genome assembly GCF_000164805.1 of Carlito syrichta. NCBI lineage: Eukaryota > Metazoa > Chordata > Mammalia > Primates > Tarsiidae > Carlito > Carlito syrichta. The sequence continues at coordinate 27,719 of NW_007255755.1, read as the reverse complement.
AGGCGTGGCCCTGGGGCCCCCTTCGGTCGGCTCCACAGCCCCATTGAGCTCCAGTGAGCGGCCCAGCAGGGAACGGACACGCTTGGACCGCATGTCGAGGATGGTGTCCGTGTAGCCCACCTCTTCCAGGTATCTGCAGAGGTACAGCACCAGTGTGGTCAGATGTCCCGGGGCTTCTTCAGGAACTTCAGGGACCAGTGCAGACTGGGATGGCCTCATGAGGGGCAGCGTAAAGGCACACGGCAGCATTTCACAGACAACACACCCGACCCAGCAGTCTCACTTCGAGACCATTTCCTGTGGGAGCCCTGTGCACGAGCACAGCGCTATACACAGGGTGCGCGGGGACTGGCCTCACTGTCCGCTGACAGGGATCGTGTCAGCAAATTACCATTAGGGAGGCTAGGCCGAAAACAGATGTGGCAGAGTGCGAAGAAAAGCTGACATGATAAAAGGCATCATGAAGACAGTAAGTATACGATGATGGATTCCAGTGTTTGCAAAAAAGAAAAAAGTGTCAGTATGTGCATAAGTTTACACCACAATCTCGCATTCGTATTATATCCCCCAAGAGGCCTAGAAAGATACAAACACTTAACAGCAGCACCCTCCACAGAATGGGACCAGTGATATGAAGGGACCTTTTATTACGTGCTCTACTTGCTTCTACAAATGAGCATGTCTTACTTCTGCAATTTAAAAACTGAAGTAGCC
>NW_007255755.1:16615-26603 GCF_000164805.1 Carlito syrichta | reverse complement strand
CCACTGCACTCCAGCCTGGGCAACAGAGTAAGACTCCAACTCAAAAAAAAATTTTTTTTTAATTTGTTTTAAATAAAAAATTAGCCAGTGTGGTGGCATGCACCTGTAGTCCCATCTACTCAGGAAGCTGAGGCAGGAGGATTGCCTGAGCTCAGAAATTTGAGGCTGTGGTGAACTACATTGGTGCCACTGCATTTCAGCCTAGGTGACACCTCTCTCTAAAAAAAAAATAATTAATAAATAAAATACACACACACAGAAAAGATTGATAAGTTTATGTGCCAAAATGTTTATGGGGATATAACACGTATAAAATTCCTTGAATGGTGGAATCATGAGTGATTTTTTTTTTTTTGAGTCGGAGTCTCACTCTGTTGCCCAGACTAGAGTGCAGTGGCTGCTCCCAGCCACCACAGCCTCGACCTGCTGGGCTCCGGCAATCCTTCCGCCTCAGCCTTCTGAGTAGTTGGAACTACAGGTACGCGCTACCATGCCCGGCTAATTTTTGACTTATTGTAGAGATGAGGTCTCGCCAAGTTGCCCAGGCAATCCACTCACCTCAGCTTCCCAAAGCGCTGGGATTACAGGCTGAGCCACCATCATGAGTGACTTTTATTTTTCTTTGTGTTCCCTTATATTTCCCAAATTTTCCACAATGTACAAATCTCTTCAGCAATTAAAAAAAAATTTAATATTACCCTTGGAAAAAAAAAAAAAAGCCATATGTCAAGACTCCTGTAGCCACTGAGACCAATAAAAAAGCCGAAGAGGCATTCAGGGTCATGTTCTGGGAGGAGGGATGCCCACATCTACCTCCTGCCGTGAGCCTCCTCCCTCTCCCCAGGCAAGGCTCCAGCCACAGAGTGACAGGCCATTCCAGCTGCGGCCCAACTGCGATCCTGATATTTCAGTATTCTCCCGGGGACAGGAAGGACTGTGGGTTCTTTGGACTTATCTCTCGAGCCAAACATGCCATGGGCCCCCGGCCCCCCTTCTCCTGCACACTTACTGCCGGAGAAGCTGCCGCCCCTCCTTCCACACCAGCGGGCTATTCTCCAGGGTGACCGACTCCACGGGACCGTTGGAGACTGGCAGGTGGAGAGAGAGGAGGAGGCATTAGTCAGGCCACAGCCACCCACCCATCACCTCCTCCAGCTTCCTCACCCCTCTGGAGAGCAGAAATTGGGCCTGGCACAGAAATTGGTCCTGGGGAGTCACTTCCTGAGGGTCTGAAACCCACTCTATCCTGTGCTCTTGGTGATTCCTCCTCCTTGAAGTGTGCCTCATCTCCAGCCTGACAGGTCGTTCTCCAAACCAGACCCCAGTCAAGACAGTTCAGTCTCAAAACACAGAGCAACTTGTTATCTTCCCACACAGAAAACTGACCTGGTTCTAAACAGGGGCCCTCAATCCCTGGGCCTCGGACCAGTACTGGTCTGTGGCCTGTTAGGAACCCAGCTGCACAGCAGAGGTGAGCAGTGGGCCAGGGAGCGAAGCTTTGTAGGGATTCACAGCCGCTTCCCATTGCTCGCGTTATTGCCTAGCTCCACCTCCTGTCAGAACAGTGGCGGCATTGGATTCTCCTAGGAGCACGAGCCGCACTGTGAACTGTGCATGTGAGGGATCGAGCACGCACACCCTTATGAGAACCTGATGCCTGATGATCTGAGGTGGAGCTGAGGCAGTGATTAGCAGTAAGGTTTGACTGCACATCCCCCCACCCCACGCCCCCAGTATGGAAAAACTGACTTCCACAAAACGGGTCCCTGATGCCAAAAAGGTTAGGGACCACTGTTCTGAGACAATGGGCAAACTGGGCTTGAACCCATCCCCGCTGCATGACCTCAGGCAGGTTAGCATAACCCGAGTCTCAGTTTCCTGAGACATGAGGTGAACAATAACAGCACCTACCTCTTGGGACTGTTGTGAAGACCAAAGGAGATAACTCACTCACTATTTATTCAAGTATTCATTGGGCATCTACATTATGCCTAGCTGGGGATGGCCTCCTCAGTCAACAAAGACCCCTGTCCTTGAGAAACCTGCATTCTAGCAAGAGGAGTGACAGCAGATGCCAGCCATCACTGTCAGCCCTGCACAGAGGTCTTGCAGCCTGCCTCAGCTGGCCTCCCGCCACCCCCAGCCAGCCTGCCATGCCCTAAGCCCAGGCACTAACTCCTGTCCCAAGCACACCACACTCTGAGTGTGCGTCTGTGCACACCCTTCCCTCACTCCCCTGCTGGGAGCTGATTCTACTTTCAAGGAGCTTAGAAAAAGTGCAGGGTCCATGCCTCCCTTTGCTTTCTGCTTTACCCCTGACCAGTGACACAAAGCCACAAATACACACATTTTTTTAATGAATGACTGAGTAACAATCCAGTTCAAATGCCACCTCTTCGGTGAAGTCTTTGCCAGCTTTCCTAGAAATGCCTCTGCACTCCCTCCTCACGGAGGATCTTGGGAGCCGTGTGTGTCTGCTGCTACCGCACAGGGAGAGCAGGCAGGATTGGCCCCGAGGCCCAGAATAGTACCTGGCATGAACAGCCTCTGGGGATTCCAGCCCACTCCCCTCCCCAGCCCTGGGGCCAATTCTGCTCCTATGGAGCAAAGTAAAAAGGAGGTACCCATCTTCACAGTCTCTGTCACACTCAGCTTGGGTGGGAAGATCAATGGGTACCTTGTTCTGACACATCTGGTTTCTTCTCCCCCTGGTTCAGGTCTGTCCCAAACTTCAGTTTATGATACTTGGCCCTAAGATCAAAAGCATACGAGATGCAAGAGAGCAGCCAGGGTCAGCATCACCTGAGGAATTCCACTCTCCCAGCTCTGAACTGAACTGTCCCCACCCATGGCCCCGTGGAGGAGGCACCAGAGAGCGCGTCGTGGTAAGGACGCCGCTCCCTGGAGTCAGGCATACCAGGCTGCCCTCCCGCTCTAGGAGTCCTTGAAGGAGTCACTCACCCTCTGATGCCTCAGTTCCTTACAGAAACGAGGTTCATCACACCCACTGGGCTACTGGAGGGATTCACGAGACAAGGAATGCACAGTACTTGGCATGCAGTGGGTTACCATCACCATGAATAGCATTCCTGGTGTCCACCCTGAATCTCGCCTGCCATTCCTCTTTTCAGCTCCCTCCCCTAGAACCTCAGGGTACCCGGAAGGTGAAGAGAACGCCTGACCCAGGTCTCCCTCAGTTGGAAGGGAGCATGCCAGTGGCCTGGTGGCCTCCCGACCCCCGTCCTTGTGCAGGCAGGGCAGGGCTCACCTCTCCTGCTTCAGCGCATACTCCAGCATCTTGATCCGTCGCACCAGGTCTGTCTTGAGATTCTCCTGCCCTTTCCGCTCTCCCTGGAGGAAGGCCACCTGAGCCTGGGAGGGCAGGGGAGGCAGGGCAAAAGAAGGCATGTTCAGGCTCCCTGATGGTGGGCCCTCACTCACAGGGAACAGCTCTGGCCCCCACCCCACAATCACACGCGGCAGCCCTTCCTCAGGCATGAAGACCCTGAGCCAGGGCTCCACGGAGCACTGAGAGGACTGCTGGCTCTGTTCCCAGGGTCCCCTGCCATGTCACACACAACGAGAGAGATGAAGAGGAGTCCTCAGCCCCTGAAATTAACATGGGGTCGGGCTGGGCCTAACTTAGCAGCTGCCTGTGGGGAGAGTCGGGTCAGGGACAAGAGTGGAGAGGAGGGTGGGCATGAACAGCCCTGGGCATCCTCCCACGCCCCGGCAGGTGCCGTCTCTAAGGCTGCTGGTGGGGATGGTGCCCCACTATTCTTACCAGAGCATCTGCCTCTGGGAGGCGTAGGAAGCTACTTCTGGCGCTCAGGGACACGAGTGGGTGGCTCGGCTCAGCTCCTGCTCCACACAGAAGCTACTACCCGACCCCTGCCGTGGGGACAACTGTCCGCTGAATGCGCCCAGGGTGTGTGAGAAGTGCCACAGACATGACCCCGGGCTCCCGCCAAGCACTTCACACCGTCTGCTGGCGTGGGCTGCCCAGACTGTTCCAGTCTGTCAACAGGTCGTCTGGAGACAACGGGCCAACGGAATTCCAGGCAGGATCCTGGCCCTGACCACGTTCCAGCAGCCCTTCTGCCAAAGTCCTGCAGCAGGGCTCATCCCTGGCCTCTCCCCAAGGGCGCCACCGCCCCCGCCCAGGCAGCCTGTGCGCCAGGCCCAGTGCAGACACTCACTTGCAGCATGATCCCAGGCAGGTCGTCGGCCTTCTCTGAGCCTCCTTCTTTTGCCCCTCTAGACAACGCGGCCCTCAGAGTGCCTTCCCCCCATGTGCGAAGCTCTGCTCAGCCCACGGCCGAGCACAGGAGGGCCTGCAAATGCCAGCTCCTGCCTCTCCCACTGTTTTCATTCTCACACTTCCACCACGGGCCCTAGGACAGCTCAAGGCCCTGAGGCCTGAGACCAACCAGGCCGACCCACACTCCTCTCCCCATCCTTGGGGCTCACTGGTCCTGACCCACCTGCCCCATGTGCTCGGAGCAGGGGCAGCCCTGTACCCACAGGCCTCTGTCCTGCCCCGAGGCCAAGTGTTCCCTCAGGTGAGCAGAGAAGAGAGCACATGTTAAGTAATGCCTGGCACCGGCTGGAGCCAGGGCAGCCAGCACACTCACACACCACTGGGGGGCCTCGAGTCGCCCCTTCCCAGAGGACAGTCTGGCAGTATCTATGAGAGTGTTCCACGCAGACTCCTGTTGTCCCAGCAGTTTGTTTCACTTCTAGAATTTATCCTCCAGGCAAATGTGGAAGGGCCAGCTTCCTTTCAGACAAAAGGGCTAGGCAAGCACTCATGCATGCCAAAAGGTCATTTGCCCATTCATTTGCTCCACAATCATTTGTTAAGCGCAAAAGGAGGTTATGAAAGGGTTTTAAGCAAAGAAGATATGCACCAGCTACCCAGGATAGGCTTGAGAGAGGTGCAGGACAATCAAGACAAATACAGGAGACCAGGTTTGTCAGTGGAGAAAAATTTCATTGGTCTATTGAGAGACAGACCCCCCCCCCGGTGCTTTTTACCAACACACATGGAAATGTCTAGGGCCAGCAGACAGACAACTCACATGGGATCAGTAGCTCTGAAGTACGAATTTCTGTCCTTTGTGCATCTTCACAGTCCCCCAAATTTACTCTATGAGTCACTTTAGAGGGTCGGAGAGGGCTGGGTGCAATTGCTTACTTCTGTAATCCCAGCACACTTTGGGAGGCCAAGGCGAGAGAATCACTTGAGCCCAGGAGTTCAAGCTCAGCCTGGGCAACACAGTAAGACCTCGTGTCTACAACAACAACAAAAAATTCAGGTGGCCATGGTGGTGCACACCTGGAGTTTCAGCTACTCAGGAGGCTGAGGTGGAAGGATCGCCTGTGTCCAGGAGGTCAAGGCAGCAGTGAGCCATGACTGTGCCACTGCACTCCAGCCTGGGCGACAGAGTGAGACCCTGACTCAAAAAAAAAGAAGAAGAAGGTGGGGAAGAGGAAGGATGGGTTATTGACCCTTCGGCCTCCCAGCACCAGTGCAGCCTGCTAAAAGCTCACATCTGCTCAACACACGCAAAACATACCAGGTGCTGTGCACAGCTCTGGGAATAACAGAAAAGCCACGTGGCTCCTGCCTACACAAGGTGCGGTCCAGTGCAAGAGCCAAGCATGAGCAGCAACAACACACACACTCAACGTGGCTAGGACCCTAGTGAGGGAGCCAAGGAGGCGATGGGAGGCAGAGGGAGAAATGACAGTTCAGTCAAGCCCTGAGGCTGACTTGAGTAGCCAGGGAGGGAAGGGCGCTGCCTCGGAAGAGATGGTGGGTTTAAGAAACTCTGAAGGCAGGGGTCCGTGGCTCAGTCTGTAATCCCAGCACTTTGGGAGGCCGAGGCAAGTGAACTGCCTGAGCCTGCGGGTTAGAGACCCTCCCAAGTAACTTGGGGAGACCTCGTCTCTACAATAAGTCAAAAATTAGCCAGGTGTGGTAGTGCACGCCTATAGTTCTGGCTGCTTAGAAAGCTGAGGCACAAGGATCGCTAGTGCCCAGCAAGTTGACACTGGGATGGGCATGAGCATGCCACTGCACTCCAGCCTGGGTGACAGAGTGAGTCTCCAACCAAAAAAAAAAAAAAAAAAACTCGAAAAAGGCCAGAGGGTGGTTTCAGAATGTATCAAAGGTTTAGCAAGGAAAGCCAAAAGAACAGAGGCCCAGCAAAGGACAGGGGCCCACTGTGACAAGTGTGAAATTATCCCAAGAGCACAAGGAGGCTATGAAAGGGTTTTAAGCAAAGAAGAAGGGTGGCCAGACTTGCACATTACAGGGGCAACTCCAGCCAGAACACGACGCCACAGGCAGAAGACATCAGTCAAAGAAGGGCAGTCACAGATATCCTAGAGAGAAGTGACAGTGGCCTGGACTGAGATCAGGGCTGTGGATACAGCGATGGGGCCTGTTGTAGGAGAAGAAGGTGGAGTCCAGCCTCCTACTAGCCTCACTCACACAGCAGCCTCCCTTCAGACCCTGGCCCCTCTGTCGAGCCCTATCTCCTAATAACTGTGAGAGGTCCTCAGGTGCCCATGCTGCTTTGCTGTCCACTTCTCGGTGCCTCTGGCAGTGGAGAGAACCAGAAAGATGTGTTTGAAGTGTCTCAGGCTGGTGGAATCCCACCAAAAAGGGGAGGTGTCGGGCGTCCGGCAGACTTTCCCCTGTAAACGCCAGCGTCCCCACTGGCTGCCTCATCTGCCAGGGCCATGGAGGGCGGCAGGTAGGACTGGGACCTGGAAGTCTTCTGCTCACCACGGCCACCCGCTGCCACGCCCTCTGAACAGAGCAGCAGCCGAACCATCCAGATCTTTGGCGGCTGCCTCCTCCCCTCCCCGCCAGCTGCTCGCTCCCCAGCACCGCAGCATCTGATAGGCTTTCCAGACTGAAGCCTCTCTGAATCGCTGCTTTCTGTCCCAGCCCCATGGAAGGAGTCCTCATTCAGTGCCTTGGAGTCATCGAGTTCTATGCCTCCTTCCCAAGCTTCAGTGGCTCCTGGCAGGGCTGGGTCCCCACTGGATCCATCAGACTCCTGGGAGGCTGTAAGTGGGGAGGAGAGAGCTCCACCTCTTCTCTGCTGGCCACACACTGCAGCTCCCTGTCGCTGCTCCTACAGAAAGTCCAGTTCCAAGCCGTCCCTAAAACGTTCCTCCCATCCTCAAAAAGCTTCCCTTCTCAGAGGTGCCCAGAACACTGGCAGGGTCACACAATGGAGAACTCAGCTGCGAATTAATGTCTAGCGCTCTCTGCAGTCCCCTGTGCAAGCCAGCTTGCTCTGCAAGCCAGCTTCCTCTGCTAGCCTGGAAGTTTCGGGAGGGCAGAAACCACACTGACCACTTCTGAGAATCCCTTCACCTAGCAAATTCCTGCTTATGATCAGAATGCAGATGCGCCACCTTCCTGCTGCAAACTTCAGGTGTCTCTGGCAGGACCCCACAAGGTGCTGCCTTCTCCACTCAACATCCGGGTACTGAGCAGGGACACCACAGATCTTCTCCTCAGGACAAAGTTATTCAGGGTTCGTCAGAAAAATCTGACATGTGCTCAAGTAAAGGTCCGCTGATGGGACTGTCAACCGGCGAGGCAACAAGGCAGAGCCAGTCCCATTTCATGAACACATTGGTTCTCGGATTCCACCCTTGTATTCTGCTTTATACTCACGCAGGAATCAAGGAGAGTCACACTGCAGCCAGTCTGATGGGGAGAAGCTAGAAACCATCTACAAGTCCATCAGTAGGGGTCAAACTAAATAAGCCACAGCAAATGCAGAAGAGTTCCCTGATGATATGAAAGGAACACCACAACCTTATGTGCAAGAGTCACCAAATGATACACAGGATGGTCTCACACATTACACACACACACACACACACACACACCCCCTCTGAGATGTCTGAATTTTTACTAAAATAACAGAATAAAAGAAAACAGCCGGGCTCGGTGGCTCAGCCTGTAATCCCGCACCTTTGGGGGGCTGAGGTGAGTGGATTGCCTGAGCCCGCGGGTTCAAGACCCGCCTGGGCAGCGAGACCTCATCTCTACAATAAATCAAAAAATCAGCCAGGCGTAGTAGCACACGCCTGTAGTTCTGGCTACTTGGAAGGCTGAGGTGGAAGGATCGCCGGAGCCCAGCAGGTCGAGGCTGGCCACTGCACTCCAGTCTGGGCGACTGAGTGAGACTCCAACTCAAACAAAACAAAACAAAACAAACATACCACATAAGTGATGGCACTGGTGCCCAGAGCCTAGCCGGACGCTCCCCACAAATTCCCCTCAAACTCCAACAAGAGTCACTATGTGAGGACACACGCACACTTTCCTCCCATTAGCCTCAAAGATGAGAAGGTGGTGTGCTGGGCGCACTGGCACAAAGTCCAAGATCAGGACTCAGTCCAAGCTCCGCCAGGACTGCTGGTGGCCCTGGGAAGACCACTGTGCTTGCCTGGACCGGTTTCCTCGTCTGTACTGGGTGGCAGAGAGGACAGAGCACGGGCTTAAGAGTTCACAGGTCAACCCTGCCACCCATCTGCTGGCATCCTGGAGAAATCGCTTGCCCTCTCAAAGCCTCTATGTCCTCTTCTGGTTACATTTTTTAAAAGGGGAGGCTATCATTTACCCTTCCAGAATGATGCAAGAATTAAATGACAGCAGTACAGAAAGTGTTTAATACAGCGCCGAGACAAGATATGTGCTCAAGAAACAGAAGCTGCTGTCATAGCTGCTGAGTGAGGTAAGGACACCCGCTCTGCCTACATAATGGGGCATTGAGACACTCTAATGAGACGGATGCTGGGAAGAGCTTCAGAAGTGGAGAGGGACCCAGCAGTGAGGAGCACTTACGTAAGGATTCCTCTCCCACCCGGCCACAAGCCTCAGCCACCAAAATCTAAATTCCCCGTGGGGGTGGAAGAGTTGCTGGCTGTTCTTCACTCATTCCGTGGACCCACTCCTAAGCAGTTATTTATTTGGGTGTCCACTTTGACTAGCTAGGAAACAGCAAAACAGCAGGGGGAAAGGGGCTGCTGAACCAAGTACTGACAACTTCTGCTGATAACGCCCCAGCCCAGGAGCCCTCAGCCTCCTGGATCCATCCCTGGGTCCCGTCAGAGCCTCAAATCTCGGATGCTGGGCTCCTCCCACACTCACCGCAAAAGGACCCGACACTCCTAGAGGCCACACACCCTGACCCCATGCCACAGACTCTTCCAGGCATCATCCAGGGCACATCCTCTCCCAGGCTACTCCACAAACCATGGGGTCCTTTCCCAGAAACTTCCACAAAAACATCTGCCCCCAGGGTCCCTCCGAAACGCCTCCTCACCTCCTGCTCTACCAAATGCTACCCGTGGAGCATCACCCCAGGGTACCCCCCATTCCTCCTCCTTGGCACCAACCCGGACCGCAACTCCACGCTGGCCTCGCCAGACCCGCCTCCGCTCCAGTTCGGGGCTCCCTACCTGACACCCCGCCCACACCTCCCGTCTCAGAGCCATCGCCCCCACTCCTCCGCACCCCCAAACCCGCGCTTCCCCGCTCGAGCTCTCCCGCCCAGGCTCCCAGGGCACGTCCTCTGCCCTGTCCAGCTTCCAGCCCAAGGGCCCTTGCCTTGCGCTCCGCAGCCACACGCGCCCGACTCCCCAAAGTTTCTCCACAGAAGGCAGCGCACACACCTTCATCCCGGGGCCCCCCGAGACCCCCCACAGCCTTGCGGCAGTGTCCCCCGTCCAACCGCCCCGCGAAACACGCCCCATCCCTGGCTCCCAGGCTTCCTCTCCCCGCACCCCTGGGCTCGCCGCCAGGCCCGGCCCTCGTCTCCCCAGGGCCCCAAAGTCCCCGAGGCAGACGCCCGCTCGGTGCCACCTCCAGCCGCACCCGGCCGGCGAAGGGCGCGGGGGAGGAGGACCCTCGTCACCCCGCCAGCCTCTGCCCGCTCCCGCAGGAGACCCC
>NW_007255755.1:11417-16053 GCF_000164805.1 Carlito syrichta | reverse complement strand
CGGGGGAGGGCCCGGAGACCCCGGCCCCGCGCGACCGTCGGCCTGGCAGGAGCCAGACTTGGAAGGCGGCCGCGTTCTGCTCCCCTCCTCCCACTTCGTCCCGAAGAAGGAGCCTTACCCCTTCCAGACCCAAATACCGCTCTCCTGGACAACCACTTTCACTCTTTGAGAGAAAGGGCGACCACCGGGGGTGGTGTCAGCCGGAGCGCCATCCGCTCGGATGGCTGGCCACAGCGGTTGTCATGGCAACCCTTCCCCAACCTGGAGCCCTCCCCCCTTCTCCCCTTCCTTCCACCTTTGTGGTCTTGGAGCCCCTAACCTCTCTGGACTCCCTTCGCACTAGGAGAAGGTTTCTAAGGTAACCTAAGTCCCTGGTGGTCCTTCTGCTGCAACCCTCATCGGTTACTATGGCAAGCCCCCCCATCTAGTGCTCAGGTGGGAACGACCCCAGCCTCAAGGACACTGATCTTTAAGAGAAACCACCTCTTCCCCAAGCCCTCCCTTGTAGCCACCCAGTTCGTGTTACCATGGTAACCGTCTTTCCTTTCCCATCGTGGGAGGTCGGTGGACCAAACCAACCAGGTGTTTTTATTTAGAGATGTTCTGCTGAGGGGCAGTTGCTATGGTTACAAGGCCTGGACCATCCCCAGGGAGGTGGGAAACAGGCTAGGCCAAGCCCTGGTTACTATGGTAACAGGGCGCCCCCCCCCCCCCCATGACCCTAGGAAACAGGCCCAACAAAGTAGGGGATGCTTGAGAATGGTCTCTCAGGGATGGAGTGTGTCTAGGGAGGGGGTTGTCATGGTAACAGCTTCTATCACTTCTCGCCCTACCTTTTCTGGACATATTAGTGAGAGAGGGATGGTTATAGGTTGCTATGATAACTGACATCCCTCCCACCTGACCCCACTCCTGAGATGCCCTAGGTGGTGCCCAAGCTTCTGCGACTTCAAGGGAAAGGAGTCCCTGACCTCTTAGTTGCCACGTGTGGATAAGATGAAACTGCTCTATTGTGCAAAATTGGCTGATGTGGGGTTTTCTGGTTCTCCTCTCCGCAGTGCAACTGAGCTGGGCTGGAACTGCCCTCCTGGAACTCCCCCAGCCTGCAACCTAGGAGGTAAGAAGTCCCTCAGTGTCACCAGCACCCACGTAGAGACTGCCCTTTCCTCATCACCAAAGCCTTTCCCCATGATTCCTGAAGCGAATCTAGATTCACTCACATTGTTTTTGGGGGAATAGGGAGACAACTAGGGCCTTGGCCTAACTGTCCCCTCCACTCCTGACTACCTGTTCTAAAGCAAGCCTCCCTTGTTTCTCTGACCCCTCTGCTCTGTTTGGTGTTTGTCGGTCTTTCTATCTTCTCTTGGAGGGCAGACCCAGTGACTACTTAGTTCATCGTGTGTCCTCAGAACACGGGGTCTCCCACAGAGAACACTCGATAAGTGTCTGTTTCATTGAATTCACTAATAAATGTGTCATATTCAGCTTTGAAAGCACCTGTCAGGTTAGGGCTGAGGAGGGCTCAACAAAGACAGGCTGAGAGTAGACCCCAGAAAGACAGCATGACCCTGGAGCTTTTTGGATCAAATCCTGAGTCTACCACTTCCCAGCGGTGTGACCCTGGGCAAGTGACTTTCACCTCTCTGTGACTCTGTTTCCTTATCTTTAAATGTGATTATAACATGAGGTTTAGCCAAGTAAATAGGCATCAAATGCTTAGAACAGGGCCTAGCTGTTGGAATTGTTGAGCTTATGCTCTCAGTTCAAAACAGTGTAAAACATTCAGGCCTTCAAAATCATCATTTCATCTTCCTTGCCCAGTGAAGGGATTTGTAGGCCTCAGAGGTGATGAGGCCTGGACTAGCCTGGTCAGGGTGCTAGGTGACTCCTCTTTCCTTCTGAGTTTCCCTCACAGCCTCACCACCAGGTGGCACCTCCTCCCCTGGCCATCCAACCCACTGGTGTCTGAGGATCTGGTTTCTGTCCTCTGCCCTGCTGGGCATGTCCTGGCCCAGAGTCAGCCAGATAGCGTGGTGAGAGCCAGGGCCCTGGAGGTAGAGATTTACATTCTGGTCCCTGCAACCTTCCCATCTCTGAGCACCTGGCTCCGTATCTTAACAATTCAAGTTTTTCATTCATTCAATTTATTGAGCACCTGCTACGTGCTAGGCACTGAGCCATGCTCTGGGGATACAGCAGGGAACAAAACAGATCCCCACCTTCCGTAGGGACTCCAACAATAAACAAAGTAAAATCTACCTGGTAACTACCAGGGAAGAAAATAATGCAGGGACAGGGACAAGAAGTATGTGGGTGATAGGAATGTGTGTTTTTAAGTAGGATGGTCAAAGGACTGGGGCCTGGTGGCTTACACCTATCATCCCAGCAGTTTGGAGACTGAGGCAGGAGCATTGGTTGGACCCAGGTGTTCGAGACCTGCCTTAGGCAACAAAGCAAGACTTTGTCTCTACAAAAAATCAAAAACTTAGCTGGGTGTGGTGGCGCATGCCTGTAATCCCAGCCACTCAAGAGGCCAAGGCAGGAGAATCGCCTGATCCCAGGAAGTTGAGGCTGTGGCAAGCTGTAATCGCATGCCACTGCACTCTAACCTAGGTGACAGGGTGAGACTCCAACTCAAAAACAAACAAGTAAATAAGATGGCCAAAGAAAAGGCTCGTGGGATTGTGATCCTTGAGAAAGACCTGACGCCATGGAGAAGGGCACCAGACAGAGGGAGCAGGCAGTTCTGTGGCTGGAAGGTCCCAGCTGTGTGTGAAGAACGTGGTTGGCGGCCGATGTGGCTGAAGCTGCAGGAGTGGGTAGGAAGGGACAAGAGAGCACAGGGGACCTGTGGGCCACAGGGAGGATGTTGGCTTTTCCTGTGAGGTACGAGCCACAAACGGGTTTGAGCAGAGGCAGGACAGGATCCAATTTGAGCTTTTCTTTTTTTTTTGAGTTGGAGTCTCACTCCGTCACCCCGACTGGAGTGCAGTGGCATACTCCCGGCCACTGCAGCCTCAACTTGCTGGGCTCTGGCGATCCTTCCGCCTCAGCCTTCCAAATAGCCGGAACTACAGGCATGCACTACCATGCCTGGCTAATGTTTGATTTATTGTAGAGATGAGGTCTCGCCAAGTTGCCCGGGTGGGTCTCAAACCACGGGCTCAGGCAATCCACTCATCTCGGCCTCCCAAAGCGCTGGGATTATAGGCTGAGCCACCGAGCCCGGCAATTCGAGCTTTAACAGAAGCCCACTGGGCACCGAGTGAGGAACAGACTGCAGGGGACAAGGCAGAAGCAGGAAGATGGTCTCTTGCTCCCACCTTAAAAGATTGGAAGATTCCAATCTTAGGGTCTCTTCTGAGCTCCTGTGTACCTAAACTCTAAGGTACTAAGATGTTTGGACTCTAGTTCCAAAGGTTCCTGCCCCTGTGATCATGAGAGCCACGAGGGCAGGGATGCCATCTGTATCCATTGCCGTATTCCCAGTGCTTAGAACAGTGAGGGCCTGGCCTGTCGAGGCATTCAACACATACATGTGGAAGAATTGGAGTAAGGAAGGATCAGTCTAGGTCCAGAAGATTCTGGGTTTTTTGTTTATTTGTTTTTTGAGTCAGAGTCTCACTCTGCTGCCCAGGCTGGAATGCAGGGACACAATCATGGCTCACCACAGCCTCTAACTCCTGGGCTCAGGTGATCCTCCCTCCTCAGTTTCCTGAGTAGCAGAGACTACAGGTGCACACCACCACACCAAACTAAATTTTAATTTTTTGGACAGATGAGGTCTTGCTGTGTTGCCCAGGCTGGTCTCAAATTCCTAGGCTCAAGCTACTCTCCTGCTTCCTCCTCCCAAAGTGCTGGGATTACAGGTGTGAGCCACTGCACCCCAACGAAGGTTCTACAGATTAGAAATTTGCTCTTAGCCAGGCTCAGTGGCTCAGCCTGTAATCCCGCATCTTGGGAGGCTGAGGTGAGTGGATTGCCTGAACCCGCAGGTTCGACACCCGCCTGGGCAACTTGGCGAGACCTCATCTGTACAATAAATCAAAAATCAGCCGGGCGTGTGCTACCGCACACACCTGTAATTCTGGCTACTTGGAAGGCTGAGGCGGAAGGATCGCCGGGGTCCAGCAGGTCGAGTCTGCGGTGGCTGGGAGCGGCCACTGCACTCCAGTCTGGGCGACAGGGTGAGACTCCAACTCAAAAAAAAAAAAAAGAAAAGAAATTTGCTCTTAAAGTACAACTCAGAGCCAGTTGCAGTGGCTCATACCTATAATCCCAATACTTTGGGAGGCTGAGGTGAGAGGATTGCCTGAGTCCAGGAGTTCAAGACCAACCTGGGCAATTTGGCAAGATTTTGTCACTTAAAAAGAAAACAAAAGTGCATCTCACATCCTTAAGTGCTGTCTAAGTTGGGTCAACGAATGGCAAGCACAGCTGGATGTAGTGGCTCACACCTGTATTCTTAGCATTTTGGGAGACCAGGACAGGAGGATCACTTGAGGACAGGAGTTCTAAACCTGGGCAACAAAGCAAGACCCTGTCTCTAAATTAAAAATAAGTAAAAAGGCAGTTTCTGGCCAGGCTCGGTGGCTCAGCCTGTAATCCCAGCACTTTGGGAGGCCAAGGCGAGTGG
>NW_007255755.1:8400-11397 GCF_000164805.1 Carlito syrichta | reverse complement strand
GAAGGATCGCCGGAGCCCAGCAGGTCGAGGCTGCGGTGGCCGGGAGCGTGCTACTGCACTCCAGTCTGGGTGATAGAGTGAGACTCCAACCCAAAGAAAAAAAAAGGCGGTTTCTTTCGCTCATGCCAACTCTGGCATGTCTCTGTTTCTTTTCTCCCTTCTTTCTCTGATAACCTTTGTTTGAAAACTTAAAAAAAACAGCAAGCAGGACTAGAGTGGCTAAAGAGGGCTGGGAGGGCATTCCTGGTAGAAGAGAGAGAAAAGAAAGATCAGGGCAGGACCCAGGCACACTGCAATATGTCAGAGCTCAGCTCTGGGGACCTCAGTGAGCTTTATGAACACACAAGCCCATCATTTTTTTGCCAAGAAAATTCTCAGTGCTGAGGACACAGTGGTGACTGAGACTGCCCTGGCTCTGCCCTCCCAGGGCTCAAAGTCTTCCCCACACCAGAATGGGCAGAGCTGGGATGGGGGAGGCCAGGGGCTGTGAGAGCCTGGAGGCAGTCCCTAGCCCAGCCGGGGGTTCAGGAAAGGCTTCCTGGAGGAGGGGGCATGTGGGCTGAGGCCTCAAGTGTAAGGAGCAGGTCTCCAGGAGAAGAGGTGTGGGGAAAGGGTTTTCCAGACAAAAGAATGTGTGATCGCTGGGAAATAAGATCGTTGGAGAAAAAGTTCAGGGCATAGAGTTTGAAGGAAGCATGGCAAGAGAGTGGAACGTTGTAACAAACTTTGACTTTCTCCCCCAGACACCGGGAGACATGGCAAGTTCTGACCAAGGAAGGGAGAGGTCTGACGTGTGTTTTAGGAAGATTCCTCTGACTACCATGAGGAGGGGACTGAGCAGGAGACCCAGAGGGAGGGAATTTAACTGGACCCTGTTGAGGAGGGAACTGTGGAAGTGGGGATGGGGCAGAAGTACTTAGGACGAAGGAGGATTCGTTTCCTCTCTCTAGGAAGGGCAGAAACATATAAAAATCTTCCATGGTAGCTGGGCGCGGTGGTTCACGCCTGTAATCCCAGCACTTTGGGAGGCCAAGGCGAGAGGATTGCCTGAGCCCAGGGGTTTCAGACTAGCCTGGACACCTTGACAAGACCTCGTCTCTACAATAAATTACAAAATTAGCTTGGAATGGTGGTGCATGCCTGTAGTTCCAGCTACTTGGAAGGCTGAGGTAGAAGGATTGCCTGAGCCTGGCAGGTCGAAACTGTGGTGGCCATGAGTGTGCCACTACACTCCAGCCTGGGTGACAGAGTGAGACTCAAAAATATATATATAAATATATATACATATATATATATATCACATAAAATGTACCATCTCACCCATTGTTCAGTACACAGTTCAACAAACAGTGTTAAGTACACTCACACGGTTGTGCACACACACCTCCAGGGCTCTTCTGTCTCCCCAAACTGAAACTCTGCACCCATCAGACAACTCCCCATTACCCCTCCCCACACCCACCATTCTACTTTCTGTTTCTATGACTTTGACCCACTCCATTAAGAAAAATTAATTAGTACACCCAACATCTAAGAATGGGGATAGGCCAGGTGCAGTGGCTCACTCCTGTAATCCCAGCACCAAGGTGTGGAAAATCACTTGAACCCAGGAGTTTAAGACCAGCCTGGGCAACATAGCTAGACCCTTCTCTACAAAAAAAAAAGGGAAAAAAAAGGGTAATCCTGATTTTAAAAAAGAATTAAAACATTTCTGATTTTCTTGCAAAACCAACCCAGTTGGGATGTCCCTGACAATCAGGGAGCTATCAGGGTGGCACAGTGTTTTGTTTTGTTTTGGTTTGGTTTTTTTTGAGTTGGACTCTCACTCAGTCACCCAGGTTGGAGTGCAGTGGCACGCTCACGGCCACCTCAGCCTCGACCTGCTAGACTCAGGCAGTCCTTCAGCCTCAGCCTTCCAAGTAGCTGAAACTACAGGTGCACACCACCACACCCGGCTAATTTTTTGATTTATTGTCGAGACGAGGTCTCGCCAAGTTGCCCAGGCTGGTCTCAAACCCCTGGGCTCAGGCAGTCCTCTCGGCTCCCAAAGTGCTGGGATTACAGGCTAAGCCACCACACCCAGACAGCACAGGGTTTGAGGAAGTGAAAAGGGGGCAGCAAGGGAGGGACTTGGGGGCAACTCCCAGGGGCTGTAGCATCAGCCCCCTCCTGAAGCCAGGACCAGGGTGTAAGAGGATAGGGAGGGAGAGATCCGGGAGGAGGGAAAGGTAGAGAGAGATGCAAGTGGAGCTTGGGAATGGGTTGGGGTGTTTATAACTGAACCTGATTCAGAATGGGAATTTGACAGGCAAAGGGTGGGACTGAACAGGGAAGAAGGGAAGGTGATTCATTTGAACAAAAACTACTGAGCACCTAATGTGTATCTGGCTCTATGCTGGGTGGTGTTGGGAACCCAGCAGTGACCTAGACAGGCACAAGTCCTGCCCTCCTGGGGCTCACAATTCAGTGGGGGACTCAGACTCTTCCCGAAGCACTGATGACTCAAAGCGGCCAGGCCAGGGGGCAGAGGAAGCCCAGAGGGGCTGCATGATCCAGCCTGGGAGGTCATGGAGGGCTTCCTGGAGGAGGGAAATTGAGAGGGCTCGGGGAAGGGCAAGGCCAAGCGTTGGTGGAGGGGGCGTTTCTGACAACCAGCTCCAGCCTTGCTTTCGTCCCTGCTCCCCAGGACGCCCCAGAGGCCCAGCTAGGGCCAGACTTCGGCCCCATGCGGCTCACCCGCTGCCAGGCTGCCCTGGCAGCCGCCATCACCCTCAACCTCCTGGTTCTCTTCTATGTCTCGTGGCTGCAGCACCAGCCCAGGAACTCCCGGGCTCGGGGCCCCCATCGGGCCCCTGCCGCTGGCCCCCGCGTCACGGTCCTGGTGCGGGAGTTCGAGGCTTTTGACAACGCGGTGCCGGAGCTGGTGGACTCCTTCCTGCAACAGGACCCAGCCCAGCCGGTGGTGGTGGCGGCCGACACGCTCCCCTACCCGCCCCT
>NW_007255755.1:2335-6707 GCF_000164805.1 Carlito syrichta | reverse complement strand
GAGGGTCGCGCTTTCCCTGAGCCTCGCTTGCCTTCCGGAATCCCTGAGTCCCTCGGGGTCTGGCACGGAGTGAGCCGCCGGCACCCCTGGCTGCTGGGGTCGCTTCCGCCACGAGAGGGTGCGTCCGTCCCGCCCCTGGTGGCCTGCCGGACGCCCGGGCGGCGGGAAGCCCAGGGTCTCTGTCCCTTGGCCATCGCCTCTCCGGCCTTTGGACCTCTCCCTAAGCCCGCGTGGGAGGCGGGGCGGTCACGGAGCGCGACCTCCTGGGACGGCCCTGTGGCGTGCATGCTGCTCTCGACCCCGCCTTGCCGAGGCGGACACGGGGAGGGCCGAGGGGCCGCGGTGGTCCAGAAGCGGGTTCTGGGCCCCTCCACTCATTACCTCATTGTTTCGGCTCTCCGCGCGTGTTTCCCCCTTGCATGGCAGGGTTGGCAGTGACCACAGCTCACGCTGCCCGCGCACTTCCTGGGTAGATACCAGGCGTCTTTCTGAGTGTTTCACCCGGATTAGCTGATGGATGGCTCACCTCAGCCCTTTGAAGCGACAGCTGCTATTATTTCCACTTTACAGATGAGGAAGCTGAGAATGGTGAGGTCACTCACCAGGTCAGACAGCTTAGGAAGTGGGAGCTCAGGGACTTGAACCAGGTGTTCAGGCTCCGAGCCCACACTTGACTTACTCGTGGTGCCCCTCGTGTGTGATGGGAGCAGGAGGGGCTTTTGGGAGACCTTGCCACTTAGCAAGTAAAGCAGTGACAGCCTTCCTGTTTGGTCATGCACCTCCTAAGAGTAGTATTTGACCGTAAACCCCCAATATGTGTATATTCATTTATAGGCTATGTGCAGGCACTACTATCAGTCTGTATATGAGTAATAAAACTTAAATTATTCCATTTTATTTATTTTGAGTGAGGGTCTCACTCTGTCGCCGAGGCCGGAGTGCAATGTCATGATCACAGCCCACCACAGCCTCGACCTCCCGGGCTGAGGCGATCCTTCCACCTCAGCTTCCCGAGTAGCTGGGACTACAGGCACACGCCACCATGCCTGGATAATTTTTTTTTTCTTTTTTACTTTTTGTAGAGACGAGGTCTGGCCACGTTGCCCAGGCTGGTCTCACACTCCTGGACTCAAGCAATCCTCTCACCTCGACCTCCCAAAGTGCCAGGGGTGAACCACCACACCCGGCCCCTTTTAAAATAAATATGGCTAGAGGTTGTTATGTTTTCTTGGCTCATCCTCATAACCCCTGGTTGTGTGCACCTGGTGTTTGAGACCACGGGTTTAATTTTAGAAAGGCATGGGCTCTGAGGTGGGAGAGGGCTGGTTCAAACCCGGAGTTGCCACTTCCTCCCAGTGTGGGCGGGTCCTCTGGCGACCATGCACCTCGCTTTGCACCTGGGAAATGGGGCGATGAGATCATTCATCTCACAGGAGTGTGTTCAAGGTGAAGGTGTCGGGACCCAGGCTGGGTTGAAATCCCGGATGGTCACTTACTTTCTTAGTGATCTCAGGCAAGCTGCAGCCTCTCTGAATCTGTAATTTGGGGGGACTGGTAACAGCATACATTCTTTGGAAGAGGAGGAAGCTTCATACACCAGCAAGAGAAGGTAAGTATTTGGCCCAATCTCCTGAGGCTCAGATATCCAAAGCCTTCTAATAACCCGGCCTCTGCTTTTAACCACTGAGCACACAAATGGTTCACAGAGAGACTGTCGGGTCCCCAGGGAGCATTCTGGAATGTATGGGGATTAACTGGATTATCGCTGTCAGTGGGCAGTGTTCTTGGCTCCTGGAAGCCTTGGCCCAGGGTGCAGGTGTCCTACAATATGGAGGGCACTGCTAGGCCTGGTGGCTCACGCTTGTAATCTCAGCACTTTGGGAGACTGAAGCAAGAGGACCACTAGAGGTCAGGAGTTCAAGACCAGCCTGGGCAACATAGTAAGGCTCTCATCTCAAAAAAATTAAAAAATTGCAGAGTGCCTTTACAGAATAAGGCATCACGTCTTGTCTCACAGAGTTTTCAAATGCCTCATTGGACATTCCAGTAGGAAGGATGATATTCAAAATGTTTTGCAACTGGTACTGTAATATAAATGAATAAATATAAAGATATGCATCAAAATTTTAATATTTCTTTTATTCTGTATATAGTCCGAGTTATCTACAACATATACGTGTTTTTTGAGATTGTTTACCAAGAACATTAGATGAAACTCAATTCATGCTCAAAGTGTAATGACTTGGTCTTATTGGCCAATTGTTGGTGTGATTTCTTGACTGGTTGTCGAGATCTGTACTAATAATGGCCCTGCCTTGGCTGGGACTTGATACAAGGAACCACATCCAATGTGTCCAGCCACTTTCCATTAAACTGAGAATCACTGGGAGACATGCAGACTGAGTAGACAACTTTCCAGTATTAACCACAGTGTTTTGGGGGTTTCTTCTCTCTTCACTGTTCTGAACAAACACTAAATGTATTAAAAACTTTTCCAGCCCTTATATTACTGTCCGATGATTTTATACATTCAGTATCTTTATTATCACCTCAGTGATATTATGACAGAAAACTTGGACAGGTGCTGTGGCTCATGCCTGTAATCCCAGTACTTTGGAAGTCCTAGGTAGGAGGATCGCTTGAGGCCAAGAGTTCGAGACCAGCCTGGGTGACATCATGAGATCCCATCTCTACAAAAAATAAAATTAACCAGCATGGTGGTGCATGCCTGTGGTCCCAGCTACTTGGGAAGCTGAAGCAGGAGGATCACTTGAGCCTGAGTTCAAGGTTGCAATGAGCCATGATCACACCACTGTACCCCAACTGGGATGACACAGCAGACCCTGTCAAAAAAAAAAAAAAGAAAGGCTGAGCAGGGTGGTTCATACCTGTAATTCCAGCACTTTGGGAGGAGGAGGCAAAAGGATTGCCTGAGCACACGGGTTCGAGACCAGCCTGGGCAACTTGGTGAGACCTCATCTCTACAGTAAATCAAAAATTTATCCAGGCGTGGCAGCACATGCCTGTAGTTCCAGCTACTTGAAAAGCTGAGGCAAGCCGGGCTCAATGGCTCAGCCTGTAATCCTGTGCTTTGGGAGGCTGAGGTGAGCGGATTGCCTGAGCCCGCGGGTTCAAGACCCACCTGGGCAACTTGGCAAGACCTCATCTCTACAATAAATTTAAAAAAAAAAAAAATCAGCCGGGCGTGGTAGCGCGTGCCTGTAAATCCGGCTACTCAGAAGGCTGAGGTGGAAGGATCGCCGGAGCCCAGCAGGTCGAGGCCGCGGTGGCCAGGAGCGGCCACTGCACTCCAGTCTGGCGACAGAGGGAGACTCCAACTCAAAAAAATTAAAAAGCTGAGGCAGAAGGATCACCTGAGCCCAAGTCGAGACTGCAGTGACCGTGAGCATGCCACTGCACTCCAGCCTGAGTGACACAGTGAGACTTCAATTCAAAAAATTTTCTAAAAACCGTCCCAGCAATTAATTTGAATTAATGAGTTCATGCTAGAAGACATACTGGGCTTTACTACTTTCTCAACTACTCTTATACTATTAACCAGCCAGAATAGAAGTATTTCTATTTTTTTTTTTTTTAATTTGAGTCAGGGTCATACTCTGTAGCTCAGGCTGGAGTGCAGTGGGGCAACCAAGGCTCACCGTGCCTTGACCTCCTGGGCTCAGGCGATCCTTCTGCCTCAGCCTCCCAAGTAATTGGGACAGGCACGTACCACCACACCTACATAATTTAAACTTTTTTTTTATATAGACGAGATCTCACTATGTTACCTAGGCTGGTCTTGACCTCCTGGGCTCAAGCAACCCTCCCACCTCAGCCTCCCAAAGTGCTGGGATTACAGGCGCGAGCCACTGTGCCTGGCCTATTTCAATATTTTCACAACCAATATATCCATACTAGTACAGACTAACTAAATTTTCCGTGGAAGTGAAAACCCTGATAGAAATTATCTGAGCCCAGAATCAAACACTCTCTCTCTTTTTAAATTTTTTTTAGTTTCGTCTCACTCTGTCACCCAGACTGGAGGGCAGTGACACGCTCACAGCCACCACAGCCTTGACCTGCTGGGCTTGGGTGATCCTTCCACCTCAGCCTTCCAAGTAGCTGGAACCACAGGTGCGTGCTACCACTCCTGGCTATTTTTTTTTATTATTTATTGTAGAAACGAAGTCTTAGCCGGGCTCGGTGGCTCAGCCTGTAATCCCGCGTCTTTGGGAGGCTGAGGTGAGTGGTTCGAGACCCGCCTGGGCAGCGAGACCTCATCTCTACAATAAATCAAAAAAAATCAGCCGGGCGTGGTAGCGCATGCCTGTAATTCCGGCTACTCAGAAGGCTGAGGCGGAAGGATCGCCGG
>NW_007255755.1:0-755 GCF_000164805.1 Carlito syrichta | reverse complement strand
CCACCATTGCTATTTAAAAAGTAGAACAGGGCCGGGCGCAGTGGCTGTAATCCCAGCACTTTGGGAGGCCAAGGCAAGAGGATTGCTGAGCCCAGTGGTTCGAGGCCAGCCTGGGCAACTTGGTGAGACCTCATCTCTACAATAAATAAATAAATAAATAGCCGGGCATGGTAGCTTGCACCTGTGGTTCCAGCAACTTTGAAGGTTGAGGTGGAAAGATCACCTGAGCCCAGGAGGTCGAAGCTGTGGTGGCTGTGAGCCTGCCACTGCACTCCAGCCTGGGTGACAGAGTGAAACTCCAACTCAAAAAAATGAATGAATAAGGAAATAAAAATAGAACAAGACCAGGCACAGTGGCTCACACCTGCAATCCCAACACATTGGGAGGTCGAGGCAGGATTGCTTGAGTCCAGGAGTTGGACACCAGCCTCCACAACATAACAAGACCTGTCTCTACAAGATAAAAAATGTAAAAATTATCTGGGCTTGGTGGCATGCACCTGTAGTCCCAGCTATTTGAGAGGCTGAGGTGGAAGTATTGTCTGAGCCCAGGAGGTTGAGGCTGTGGTGAGCTGTGATCATGCCACTGCATTCCAGCCTGGGTGACACAGTGAGACCCTGACTCAATAAATAAATAAATAAAGTACGGAGGTGAGAGTATTGCCTGAGCCCACAGGTTCGAGACCCGCCTGGGCAACTGGCAAGACCTCATCTCTACAATAAATAAAAAAATTAGCAGGGCATGATGGTACACG
>NW_007255754.1:6431-7193 GCF_000164805.1 Carlito syrichta | reverse complement strand
CCTGGCTGGACGGTGAAGGTATTCATACTGGGGCAATCATTAATCAGTTTTTATTATTACAAAAATTGCACATTCAAAAATTCCAAATAGTAAATGTTACACTACAGCCTTTGTCTACAAGCCACTCAGGGAAAGGGCTATTTATCAGTGGAATGCTTGGTAAAGATAGCTCTACTCTTCAGAACTGGCCACATCTTCACCTGCATCCAGGCTTGGCCTCCATGTGTCTGGTCCCAGCTCCAACCAGGGTTCCACCTGTTTCCTTGAAGCCTGGCCAGCATTGGTCAAAGTCCTCATTTTCTTTCCATCACCCAAACGTTTTCACTTCTCCATGGCCAAAGCTGCTCTAGACGCCCTGTCTAGCTCAGGAGCTGACATGTGGCATCCCATGGGACCTCTGCTCCCCCCATTGCAGCCCTCCATGGGGGGACTGTGTGACTGCCAGCCCAGGACGGCCTCATCTCCCTAATCTAGAGGCTGCAGCGGGGGGGCCCCTCGGGTGAATACCTGGGAAAGAGTGGAGCAACTGACTTTTGTGGCAAATGTATGTTTAATTTTGTAAGACCTCCAAGCTATTTTCCAAAGTGTCTGCATTACAGTTCTTCCAAATCCTAGCCAACGTTTGGTATTGCCAGTCTTTTGCTGTTGTTCATTTCCACCATTCTTGTACCACCAACAAACGTGTTGGTACCCCCTTGCAGGGGATATTACCTTGCAGACATCACCTTGCGGGGGACATCACCTTCTGGGGACATCTTTGTG
>NW_007255754.1:2122-6411 GCF_000164805.1 Carlito syrichta | reverse complement strand
TGTGTGTGTGTGTGTGTGTGTGTGTGTATGTATGTGTTCTCACTGTGATTGTAATCTGTGTTTTCCTAATGACTAATGAACATCTTTTCATGTGCTTATTAGTGACTCATGTATCTTTTTTATGGTGTCAGTTTAAGACATATTTGTAACAGACAGAACATTACTAAAACTCAAAGAATCGAGATCCTTCTGGCAAATGAATCAGATTGACCAGTGGTATATCTGTGCATCTATTTTAGTCATAAAGACTATGATACAAAGTATATTTTTAAACTTCTTATGTGTCCTGTTAGTACACTATGTGGCTTATGTCCTGACTGCAATCCATGTCTGCATAAACCCTACTTGTTGGCTAATTCCCCAAATTAAGTGGTGAAATCACCAAGTCAGTGTGTGGTCTGTGAATAACAGTGAATGACCAGAACTGGGCTCTCACTGTGACCTGGCTGGACGGTGAAGGTATTCATACTGGGGCAATCATTAATCAGTTTTTATTATTACAAAAATTGCACATTCAAAAATTCCAAATAGTAAATGTTACACTACAGCCTTTGTCTACAAGCCACTCAGGGAAAGGGCTATTTATCAGTGGAATGCTTGGTAAAGATAGCTCTACTCTTCAGAACTGGCCACATCTTCACCTGCATCCAGGCTTGGCCTCCATGTGTCTGGTCCCAGCTCCAACCAGGGTTCCACCTGTTTCCTTGAAGCCTGGCCAGCATTGGTCAAAGTCCTCATTTTCTTTCCATCACCCAAACGTTTTCACTTCTCCATGGCCAAAGCTGCTCTAGACGCCCTGTCTAGCTCAGGAGCTGACATGTGGCATCCCATGGGACCTCTGCTCCCCCCATTGCAGCCCTCCATGGGGGGACTGTGTGACTGCCAGCCCAGGACGGCCTCATCTCCCTAATCTAGAGGCTGCAGCGGGGGGGCCCCTCGGGTGAATACCTGGGAAAGAGTGGAGCAACTGACTTTTGTGGCAAATGTATGTTTAATTTTGTAAGACCTCCAAGCTATTTTCCAAAGTGTCTGCATTACAGTTCTTCCAAATCCTAGCCAACGTTTGGTATTGCCAGTCTTTTGCTGTTGTTCATTTCCACCATTCTTGTACCACCAACAAACGTGTTGGTACCCCCTTGCAGGGGATATTACCTTGCAGGAACATCACCTTGCGGGGGACATCACCTTCTGGGGACATCTTTGTGTGTGGGATGTCACCTGGAGGGGCATGTTACCTTGTGGGTGATATCACTTTGTGGGGGAGTCACCTTGTGGGGGACAGCATTTTGCAACACCTCATGGGGAGCATCGCCTCGTGGGGGATGTTACTTTATTGATGATATCACCTTGCAAGGATGTCACCTTATGGGGAAATATCACCTTGTGGAGACATCACCTTGCAGGGGATGTCACCTTGCAGGGGATATTACCTTGTGGGGGATGTCACCTTGCTTGGGATGTCACCTTGCTTGAGATATCACCCTGCAGGGGATGTCACCTTGTGGGGAACATCACCTTGCTTGGGATGTCACCTTGAGGGGGATAATGCCTTGTGGGGGATGTCACCTTGTGGGGATGTCACCTTGCAGGAGATGTCACCTTGTATGGTACATCACTTTGTGGGGGAATGTCATCTTGCGGGGTGTCACTTTACAGTGACCCTACCTTGTGCAGGTCCAGAACTTCAAGATGACTCCTAGCTCCTGGCTTCATCTCATGCAACCCTGAAACTACCATGCAGTGAAGAGTCCTGGGTAGTCACCTGTGGGAAAAGAGGTTACTCAGGGACACTGATGTGCCCAAGCCAACAGCCACACCCCTGTCAGCAAGTCCATGGAGCCACCATGGACCCTCAACTGGGTCAGGTCACCTGTGACTCCAGTGTTCATGTGAGCCCAGTGAGATCCACAGTTCACATGGCCAGCCCTGAGGATCACAGGAAACAGCAGGCAGTTGTGAGCTTTAGCTGCAGGGTGCTGGGTGTTGTGACCTCTCCCTCCTCAAGGGCTTCAAGAAAGCCTGCCCCCCAGCATTGTATGGCATCCCATCTACCTAGGAAAGGGTCCAGGCTGGGTTCACAACCTGCACATCTGGGGCCTGCCTTAAGGGTGTTTGAGTGTCTGGTGTTGGCAGTCAGTGAAGGTCCACTCAGCTCTGACGTCCTTGCTGCCTTGTCTATAACAGATAAGCCAATGCAGCTCCCCAGAAACTGAGAGAAGGTCATGGAAAACTGAGGCGGAGAGCTGGGGGCATCTGCTAACAGCAGAAGAAGCAAGTGGCTCCTGCTCTTTCTGCTCTCCTTCCTGGAGTCACGTGTCACAGTGTGTCCACCCAGAGGTGCCTCAGCATTCAGGCTCCACGTCCTGACCTGTCCCTTCTCTTTCCTGTCCCACACTTTCATTTCTGCACTGGTTTAGACTTTCCAGAAAGGGTCCCAATAGAGCAGAAAAAATCTTTCTGATCTGCTGAAATAATTTTTTTTCAGAGAACTCTCTTATTCATTCATTTTTGTTTGTTTTTTAAGTCAGATCTCACTCTGTTGCACAGGCTGGGAGTGCAGTAGCATGATCACTGCTCACCATGGCCTCTTGAGCTCAGGTGATCCTTCTACCTTAACCTTCCTACTGTCTGGGACTACAGGTGTATGCCACCACACCAGGCTAATTTTTTTTTAATTTTTTTGTTGAGACAAGGTCTCATTCTATAAAACTCAAACTCCTGGATTGAAGCAATCCTCTCACCTCAGACTCCCAAAGTGCTAGGATTATAGGCGTGAGCCACTGGACCTGGCCTATTGATTCATTTTAGCAGAGACAATTTTAGAGAGCTTACAATTTAGGTTGAGTGGTAGAGTTTGTGGAAACAGTTTTGAATACAATCCACTCACAGTCCTCAAGAATCTACCAGTCTAGTTGGGGAAACAGACCATAGAAAGAGTATGAGAATTATCATGTTGGATGTTGATAAGATAAAAGGTACAATAGGGAGACACGGCAAGATGGTGACGGGGCAACCTGGCGCCTGAAGCCCTCTGCAAGGGAGATCTGCAGTGGGTCTCTGACTCTCGCCCTGGGGGGCTGGGGACCCCAGCATCGCAGTCTGCTCTCCAGACAGAGCTCGGCCATTGCCATCGCAATGACTGGACAGTTTGGCTGCATTGCAAAGAGTCCCGCCGCCGCCGCCGCCGCAGCCCCTCCCCCAACGCCGCTGCTGCTGCTGGTCGCTGTCACCACCACCGCCATGGCCTCTGGGAAGAGATCCACAACAAACCGCTTCAGGGAAGATCTGCTGGGATCGCTGCCACCTATCCTGCGTCCGAGACTGTCCTGCCCACCTGGCGTGGGGCTCCTGTTGCCTGCTCGGAGGCAGGCAGCCATCTTGTTCCTGTTCAGCCCCACACCCTCTGGGGTGAGCAGATGAGATAGCACCACCTGCTGGTGATTCAAGGTAACAACACCGAAACGGGAGAAACAAGCTTGATAAAGACATAGACCAAACTGCTGAAGGAAGGTTAATCTGAACTGTCCTTCACAGCAGATCGGGGCAACTGACTCTAACTGCAAACTAATTTATCAGCTTGAAAAGAAAACTAGAAATCAGACCTGAAAGGACATTGGACTTAAACGAAAGGTCTCAGAGTGTGCTTCATTGATTCTATCAGTTTAATGACTTAATTCTATTCCTACTGTATTGTTCCCTTTTTTCTTTTTTCTTTTTCCTTTTCTTCTTTTTTCTTCTCTCTGTAAACCATATCTTTGTATAGAGGAACAGCACACTAACAAGGTGGTTGGTTAGCTTGTATATTAACATCACTATATGTTTTATTTTTGTTTGTATGAGAGTTGGTTCAACTGTAGCTGTGGTCTATTGCTTTTATCTGTTTCAGTATAGGCCTCTCTCTCTATTTGTTGGCACACTTGTTTGTTTCCCCCCTTACTCCTCTAACTCTCCGCTCCCCTCTTCAACCCACTATCTGCTCCATTCTCTCCCCTCTGCTAACCACATTTTATTTCAGGGAGTAAACCTACAGCCCCACTGCATGGACAGATTCCAGGACAGTGGGAAGTGGGTTCCACATTATCCACACGCCTGTCAGCGAATACCAGGACCTGCAGACAGATTTTGAACCACAGCTCTCCCCTTAAATACATCTCAAAACTGCAAAAAGGACCACCTCCAACCTACAGTGCAACTTCAGAATTGAACAAAGTAAGAGGACATACATAAAGAATAGGAGATTGAACAAACAGAAGTAAAACCAATCCCTTTACCCCTGAATAACAGAATTG
>NW_007255754.1:1230-2102 GCF_000164805.1 Carlito syrichta | reverse complement strand
AAAAAATTGAAGAGAGACAAGAAGCAAAATAGGAAGGAGCTGTTGTCAGAAATGACAGCAGTAAAGAATAATGTGATGGAAATGAACAACAGACTAATAAGCATGGAAAGCAGAATCAACCAAGCCGAAGAAAGAATCTCAGAGCTCGAAGACCAAAACACAGAACTAACCCAAACTGTCAAAAGCATAGAAAAGAAGCTCAAAAAGACAGAACAAAACCTGCAAGAGATGAATGATCACTTCAAGATACCAAACCTAAGAATAATTGGGCTTCCTGAGGCAGAAAGAGAAACCGAAGCCACACTGGAACAAACATTTCATGAAATCATTCAAGAAAACTTCCCTCATCTCATCAAGGATGAAAAAATTCAAACACAAGAGATTCAGAGAACCCCTGCAAGACAACAAACGAGAAGACCAACTCCCAGACACATAATAATTCGCCTAAAAGAAGTAGTTATGAAAGGAAAAATCCTAAAGGCAGCAAGAGAAAAAGGCCAGACTACCTACCAGGGAAAATCAATTAGAATAGCAGCAGATTTATCCACAGAAACCCTTCAGGCTAGGAGAGCCTGGAGCCCTATCTTCAAAGTTCTAAAAGAGAAATAATTTCAACCAAGAATAACCTACCCAGCCATACTAAGCTTCATTACTGAGGGAGAATTGAAATCTTTTCCAGACATCCAATCCCTAAGAACCTACGCTGCCACCAGACCACCTCTACAAGAAACACTTAAGAAAGTACTGAACACAGAAGAAAAAGAGAAAAGAACAACAACATTCTTCACAAGAGTACAGGCAAAAGATTAAAAACACACATGAGCCAACTCCAGAACCCAAAGAAAGACAGCAAACAAACAGGAACAACTCTG
>NW_007255754.1:0-891 GCF_000164805.1 Carlito syrichta | reverse complement strand
GCAGGTATCAACTCTTGCATTTCAATTATTAGCTAAATGTGAACGGACTAAATGCACCACTGAAAAGACATAGAATGGCAAAATGGATAAATATCATCAGGCAACAATCTATTGACTTCAAGAGACTCACCTCACTAGAAAGGACATCCACAGACTCAAAGTAAGAGGATGGGAAACAAACTTTCAGGCGAACGGAATACTAAAGAAAGGAGGAGTAGCGATCTTAATTTCAGACAAAATACCCTTCAAGCTATTAAAAATCAAAAAAGATACAGAAGGCCACTACATAATGATAAAAGTCTCAATCCATCAACAAGAAATATCTATCCTAAACATATATGCACCCAACATAGGTGTGCCAACTTTCATAAAGCAACTTCTTGGAAAACTAAAGAAAGGTATTGATTCTAACACTATCATAACTGGGGACTTTAATACCCCACTCACAACCCTAGACAGATCATCAGGACAAAAAATCAGCAAGGAGATCTGGAACCTTAATGTGACTTTGGACCAAATGGACTTAATTGATACCTACAGAACACTCCATCCAAAGACCACAGAATACACATTCTACTCATCACCACATGGAACATATTCTAAGATCGGCCACATACTCGGCCATAAATCAAGCATAAGCAAATTTAAAAGGACCGAAATTCTACCAAACACCTTCTCAGACCACAGTGGAATAAAAATAAACATTGACACCAGCAAAGTCCCCCAAAACCCACAAAGACATGGACACTAAACAGCATGATGCTAAACAACTCCTGGGTCAACGATGAAATCAAAACAGGGATCAAAAGATACCTGGAAACAAATGAAAATGAAGAAACATCTTACCAGAATCTCTGGGATGCCCTGAAAGCTGTAGTAAGAGGGGAATTT
>NW_007255753.1:2872-3732 GCF_000164805.1 Carlito syrichta | reverse complement strand
CCTTGCTCTGGGTCCTGCCAGTTCTGTTCAACCCTTGCTTCCTCAAAGGCTAGGGCAGGCAAAGGTCTGTCCGACTCATCGATGAAACTATTTCCTCACGATGGCGCTGTGACTCAAGAGGACGCTAACAGGCCTGCCTGACACCCGCCCATCAACTTGGAAAAAAAGGTGCCATCAAACTCTCCTCCCTGTGATCCACCTTCAGTTTGTTTCTCCCTGAGCTCAACAAAGTTCCAGACACTTGGAAGGCTGAGCTGGAAGAGTCGCCCGAGCCCAGGAGTTGGAGGCCGCAGTGTCTGTGACCGTCTACTCTGTGCGACAGAGTTAGACTCTGACTCTAACAATCAAACCACAAAATAAAATTTTAAAAAACTTTGAAAAATGAAACATGAATAATGTTGGAAAAATCATGAAGAAAGAGGCATTGCGTATGTTTATACTGTTAGAAGTGTGAGTTAGGCTTTACAATTGTGAAACACTGTGGGGTTAGCTGTTCATGTGCTAACAGCCTACAGTATAGAAACTGCAATCTTAGGAATACATTTGAGAGAAATCATCCCCTATGTAAAGAAAAGAGATGGACTATAATAGTTATGACATCATAGTTTCAGAGCTACGTTCTCAAAACCATACAAATCTTCATCCACGAGTTTCAAAAACATATTTGAGAGTCATCAGAAAATGACGAAATATGAATAACGTACATTCACATGGCTGCATGTAGGAAACCAAATGTTTCTCAAAACCAAATTCATGCTTAACATGATATGATCTCCTATACTGCGATAAAAGAAGTAAAACAAGCTACTTTTTCGAAATACAGGCAAATAGGCTAAATGAGGTTAAAAAATTATACCTTG
>NW_007255753.1:0-2069 GCF_000164805.1 Carlito syrichta | reverse complement strand
TAGCATAGAATAATAATACAGACACTGGACTTGAATATGTTGTATCTTTGGCTCTTCTGCCAGCATGAGCTCCATGGAGCTCTTTCACACCATTACACAGAAGAAGGTGTGAGGTCTAGGAGCTACGCCTGATCCAGTGAAGGCTGCTCTTGAGAGCAGTGCCCAGGAAAGGAGGGACCTGGAGACATACCAGACTGACAGTCAGTCACCCAGGTGTCATGGAGCAAGTTCCGCGGAAGGACCATGACCGGAACGGGAAGCAGGAGGCAGTTAAGGAAGGATGTAGCTTCTGATAACAAATCTCCAATGTGATACGAAATTGGAGTTTGCAGATCGCACACAAATATTACATTAGAAAAGAGAAACGGGCAAGAATCATCTCTCCAATACATCCAAAAATTAGCCGGGCGCGGTAGCACGCGCCTGTATTTAGAGCTACTTAGAAGGCTGAAGTTGAAGGATCGCCGGAGCCCAGCGGGTCGAGGCTGCCTGCCGGGAGCGGCCACTGCACTCCAGTGTGGGCGACAGAGTGAGACTCCAGCTCCAAACCATAACAGAAAATAGCCAGGTTCCGTGACTCAGCCTGTAATCCTGCGATTGAGGAGGGTGCGGGGAGAGGACAACCTAAGCCCGCGGGTTCGAGACCCACCTGGGCAACTTGGGGAGTCCTCCTCTCTACAATAAATCAAGAAATCAGCCTGGCGTGGTCGCACATGCCTGTAATGCCAGCCCTCGGAAGGCTGAAGCGGAAGGATCAATGGAGCCCCAGCAGGTCGAGGTTGCGGTGGCCCGGAGAGGCCACTGCATTCCGGTGCGGATCACAGAGTGAGACTCCAACTCAGCCCAGAGCCCACGGTACAGAAAAATGTGAACGGTTGTTTGCTGGAGTGGAACTATGGCCTTCAAAACATTTTACTGAAACCTGCTACTTATTAATGATGAATGGTTCTTTGCCTTAAATGGTGGACAACCAAACTCTTCGACAACCAAAATATGAAATTCAAATTTCCAAGTGTAAATTATATTCAGATGAAAAAACATGCAGTAATATCCATAAGAATTGTTGTACTCTGTGCCAGGTAACAGCAGTTATCTCAATCTACCCTGTACAATTGTGGAGATGGGGGGAATCTAAGCTAAGGGATATCAAAACATCGTAGATATATGCTTCATCTTCTTCTTTCTGACCTGTCTTCCTCCTCCCATGTTTTGAAAACACTTTTCACTTTTTGTAAAATTATGTACTCAAAAGTGAACAATTTAAACCTGAGTTCAAAGGTGAACAAACACAGTTTCGCAGATTCGTGCTCTACAACAGTACATTGAAGGAGTTTATGAAATGTGCCTTTCGGTGTGGAAGAGAGAGGCTCAAAGGTAGAAGTCACATACCCACTGTCCTATGCAGTGGGCCATGACTTGGCTAGGAGGATGTGGATCGACTTAAGGGTTACCATTTCAGCATCTCTTTCATCAGGATCCCTTGTTAATGGCGATTTCATTCCTTGCCTTTTCTCTTGGTGTTGGCACCGGGAGCGCATCTCCAACCGTCCTTTGTAACATTTAGTAGCCTTAACAAATCCTCCTTGCTCCTGTGGAAAGCTTCCTCATGTTGTTATTCAGAGGAACTGAACCAGTCAGTGGGACTGTGTTGCCTCATAGCACCCAGCTCAATGTTGGTTCAAAAGAGAAAAGATAGTAGTGAATTGAAGAAAAGGGAACACATGACAAGGTATATTCTCATAAAATCAAGTCTGCAGCCATTCAGGGGAGTAGAAGAGAGGACAGGGCAGAAACAAAGAGTAGATTGCCCATTGTGCCTTTGCTTCTAATGTTAAGATGCTGGGCTCTAGCATCCAGTGGCTGTGGAAGAAAAACTTGACCAATCACAGGTCCCAGTTATGAGTATGCTGTCGGAGGATAAAGAAGACTGTTCTCTGATGCTTTAGAATCAGCTTATGAGCGACTTGGCTTTAGCCAAAAGACTTTTCAGTCTTAGATGGAAAACTGAATTCAGACTACTAGAACCTAGCTGGGAGAGAGGGCGGCCAAGCCGGGAGTAAAGGCATCGA
>NW_007255752.1:2346-5024 GCF_000164805.1 Carlito syrichta | reverse complement strand
CCACTGCATTCCGGTGCGGATCACAGAGTGAGACTCCACTCAGCCCAGAGCTCACGGTACAGAAAAATGTGAACGGTTGTTTGCTGGAGTGGAGCTATAGCCTTCAAAACATTTTACTGAAACCTGCTACTTATTAATGATGAATGGTTCTTTGCCTTAAATGGTGGACAACCAAACTCTTCGACAACCAAAATATCAAATTCAAATTTCCAAGTGTAAATTATATTCAGATGAAAAAACATGCAGTAATATCCATAAGAATTGTTGTCCTCTGTGCCAGGTAACAGCAGTTATCTCAATCTACCCTGTACAATTGTGGAGATGGGGGGAATCTAAGCTAAGGGATATCAAAACATCGTAGATATATGCTTCATCTTCTTCTTTCTGACCTGTCTTCCTCCTCCCATGTTTTGAAAACACTTTTCACTTTTTGTAAAATTATGTACTCAAAAGTGAACAATTTAAACCTGAGTTCAAAGGTGAACAAACACAGTTTCGCAGATTCGTGCTCTACAACAGTACATTGAAGGAGTTTATGAAATGTGCCTTTCGGTGTGGAAGAGAGAGGCTCAAAGGTAGAAGTCACATACCCACTGTCCTATGCAGTGGGCCATGACTTGGCTAGGAGGATGTGGATCGACTTAAGGGTTACCATTTCAGCATCTCTTTCATCAGGATCCCTTGTTAATGGCGATTTCATTCCTTGCCTTTTCTCTTGTTTGGCACCGGGAGCGCATCTCCAACCGTCCTTTGTAACATTTAGTAGCCTTAACAAATCCTCCTTGCTCCTGTGGAAAGCTTCCTCATGTTGTTATTCAGAGGAACTGAACCAGTCAGTGGGACTGTGTTGCCTCATAGCACCCAGCTCAATGTTGGTTCAAAAGAGAAAAGATAGTAGTGAATTGAAGAAAAGGGAACACATGACAAGGTATATTCTCATAAAATCAAGTCTGCAGCCATTCAGGGGAGTAGAAGAGAGGACAGGGCAGAAACAAAGAGTAGATTGCCCATTGTGCCTTTGCTTCTAATGTTAAGATGCTGGGCTCTAGCATCCAGTGGCTGAGGAAGAAAAACTTGACCAATCACAGGTCCCAGTTATGAGTATGCTGTAGGAGGATAAAGAAGACTGTTTTCTGATGCTTTAGCATCAGCTTAAGAGCTACTTGGCTTTAGCCAAAAGACTTTTCAGTCTTAGATGGAAAACTGAATTCAGACTACTAGAACCTAGCTGGGAGAGAAGGAGGCCAATCCAGGAGTAAAGGCCTCAGGAAGAGGATAGAGCCAGGTCATGTATATGGCCAGTTCTCCAGGTGATAACTAGTCGTGGGTCTTATCATTTTCAGGCACAACTTGGAATGATTTGTCAGTTAACCTGTGAGCCCGACACGGTGGCGTGCATCTCGAATACCTTCCAGCTACAAGGAAGGGTGAGTCGGGGGCATAGCCTGAGTCCACCAGTTGGAGTCTGCGATGCCCATGAGCACCTCACTGCACTCTAGCCTGGGCGACAAGAGTGAGAATTCACACAAAAAAAGAAACAAGATGCCTACAACTCCTCGTACCCTGTTTCTATGGTAAATACCACAAGGCCTGATCTTGACTGCAAATGGTATGCTCTAGAACTGCTCAAACTCTGAGGAAACTGAAACCCTTTCCCCCTCCTGTCTGTGCTGAGACCTCTTGGAAGCTGCTGACTCAGTCTCGATCCCTCAGTCCTCAGAAATTCCCCAAATGTCTGCATCTTGCTCTGGGTTCTGCCAGTTCTGTTCAACCCTTGCTTCCTCAAAGGCTAGGGCAGGCAAAGGTCTGTCCGACTCATCTATGAAACTATTTCCTCACGATGGCGCTGTGGCTCAAGAGGACGCTAACAGGCCTGTCTGACACCCGCCCATCAACTTGGAAAAAAAGGTGCCATCAAACTCTCCTCCCTGTGATCCACCTTCAGTTTTTTTCTCCCTGAGCTCAACAAAGTTCCAGACACTTGGAAGGCTGAGCTGGAAGAGTCGCCCGAGCCCAGGAGTTGGAGGCTGCAGTGTCTGTGACCGTCTACTCTGTGCGACAGAGTTAGACTCTGACTCTAACAATCAAACCACAAAATGAAATTTTAAAAAACATTGAAAAATGAAACATGAATAATGTTGGAAAAATCATGAAGAAAGAGGCATTGCGTATGTTTATACTGTTAGAAGTGTGAGTTAGGCTTTACAATTGTGAAACACTGTGGGGTTAGCTGTTCATGTGCTAACAGCCTACAGTATAGAAACTGCAATCTTAGGAATACATTTGAGAGAAATCATCCCCTATGTAAAGAAAAGAGATGGACTATAATAGTTATGACATCATAGTTTCAGAGCTACGTTCTCAAAACCATACAAATCTTCATCCACGAGTTTCAAAAACATATTTGAGAGTCATCAGAAAATGACGAAATATGAATAACGTACATTCACATGGTTGCATGTAGAAACCAAATGTTTCTCAAAACCAAATTCATGCTTAACATGATATGATCTCCTATACTGCGATAAAAAGAAGTAAAACAAGCTACTTTTTTCGAAATACAGGCAAATAGGCTAAAATCAGCTTAAAATATGATACCTTGATAATTAAGTTAATATTTACCTTCAGCTAAATGCCAGAAATTTCGTTTCTTTAGTCAGATAGTAAGCAAAAAAGAA
>NW_007255752.1:0-1657 GCF_000164805.1 Carlito syrichta | reverse complement strand
CAGGGGGAAAATCCAAATCGGTTTACTGAAAAGAACTAAAGAAGGCTTTTATTCTCAGTGAAGTGTTCTAATGCTTTCAAATATAACTTCCACATTGCTTCCCATAATTTCAAAGAAGGCCAATCCTATCAAGCTTTCCCATTTTCCTTTCGTGCTGCTCCTCCCTATTTCCTCAACCACAATGGGTCGCAGGGCCCACTGTCAAGTGATTCGAGCCTGTGTCCTGAATAATTAGCATACATGGGAGTTCAAATGTCGACTGAACTTCTATGGCAGAATAGCATAGAATAATAATACAGACACTTGGACTTGAATATGTTGTATCTTTGGCTCTTGTGCCAGCATGAGCTCCATGGAGCTCTTTCACACCATTACACAGAAGAAGGTGTGAGGTCTAGGAGCTACGCCTGATCCAGTGAAGGCTGCTCTTGAGAGCAGTGCCCAGGAAAGGAGGGACCTGGAGTCATACCAGACAGACAGTCAGTCACCCAGGTGTCATGGAGCAAGTTCCGCGGGAAGGGCCATGACCGGAACGGGAAGCAGGAGGCAGTAAGGAAGGATGTAGCTTCTGATAACAAATCTCCAATGTGATACGAAATTGGAGTTTCCAGATCGCACACAAATATGACATTAGAAAAGAGAAACGGGCAAGAATCATCTCTACAGTACATCCAAAAATTAGCCGGGCGTGGTAGCACGCTCCGGTATTTAGAGCTACTTAGAAGGCTGAAGTTGAAGGATCGGCGGAGCCCAGCGGGTCGAGGCTGCGGTGTCCGGGAGCGGCCACTGCACTCCAGTGTGGGCGACAGAATGAGACTCCATCTCCAAACCATAACAGAAAATAGCCAGGTTCCCTGACTCAGCCTGTAATCCTGCGATTGAGGAGGCTGCGGGGAGAGGACAACTTAAGCCCGCGGGTTCGAGACAAACCTGGGCAACTTGGGGAGTCCTCATCTCTACAATAAATCAAAAAATCAGCCTGGCGTGGTCGCACATGCCTGTAATGCCAGCTCCTCGGAAGGCTGAAGCGGAAGGATCAATGGAGCCCAGCAGGTCGAGGTTGCGGTGGCCGGGAGAGGCCACTGCATTCCGGTGCGGATCACAGAGTGAGACTCCAACTCAGCCCAGAGCCCACGGTACAGAAAAATGTGAACGGTTGTTTGCTGGAGTGGAACTATGGCCTTCAAAACATTTTACTGAAACCTGCTACTTATTAATGATGAATGGTTCTTTGCCTTAAATGGTGGACAACCAAACTCTTCGACAACCAAAATATGAAATTCAAATTTCCAAGTGTAAATTATATTCAGATGAAAAAACATGCATTAATATCCATAAGAATTGTTGTACTCTGTGCCAGGTAACAGCAGTTATCTCAATCTACCCTGTACAATTGTGGAGATGGGGGGAATCTAAGCTAAGGGATATCAAAACATCGTAGATATATGCTTCATCTTCTTCTTTCTGACCTGTCTTCCTCCTCCCATGTTTTTAAAACACTTTTCACTTTTTGTAAAATTATGTACTCAAAAGTGAACAATTTAAACCTGAATTCAAAGGTGAACAAACACAGTTTAGCAAGATTCGTGCTCTACAACAGTACATTGAAGGAGTTTATGAAATGTGCCTTTCGGTGTGGAAGAGAGAGGCTCAAAGG
>NW_007255751.1:115871-117913 GCF_000164805.1 Carlito syrichta | reverse complement strand
CAACATAAAATGGAATGGAAGAGAATGGAGAGGAACAGAATGGAATGGAGTGCAGAGGAATGGAATGGAGTTGAGTGGAATGAATTTTAATGGAATGGAATGGAGAGTGATGGAAGGGAATGGAATGGGGAGGAATGGAATGAAGAAGAATGGAGTGAAATGGAATGGAGACGAATGGAATGGATTGGAATGGAATGAAATGGAAAGCAAATCAGTGAAAAGGAATGGAATGGAAAGGAATGGAATGGAATGGAGTGGAATGGAATGGAATGGAAGGCAAGGTTAGGATTAGGGAATGGATTAGATTGTATTGGAATTGATGGGAATGGAATGCAGTGAAATAGAAAAGAATGGAATGGAAGGGAATTGAATGGAATGGAATGGAGAGGAATGGAATGGAATGGATTGGAATGGAAGGGATTGGAATGGAATGGAGAGTAATGAAATAGAATGAAATGGAATGGAGAGGAATTGAGAAGGAAAATCGAAATGCACTGAAATGGAATGGAAAGTATTGGAATGGAATAGTGTGGACTGGAATGGAATATAATGTCAAGGAAAGGAAAAGGAAACAAATGGGATGGAATGGAATGGAAAAGAGAGGAAAGGAATGGAATGGAATGGCGTGTAATTGAATGGAATGGAATGAAGAGGGAAGGAGAGGAAAGGAATGAAGAGGTATGGAGAGGAATGGAATGGAATGGAATGCAGAATGAAGGAGAGGAAAATAATGGAGAGGAATGGATAGGAATAGAATGGAATGCAGAGGGAAGGAAAAGAAAGGAATGGAGAGGAATGGAGAGAAATGGAATGGAATGGATTGGAATGGAGTATATTGGAATGGAATCTAGTGGAAAGAATGGGGAGGAATAGTAAGGAATGTAGAGGAATGGAATGGAATAGGGAGGAATGGAATGGAAAGGAGAGGAATGGAATGGAATGGAGAGGAACGGAAAAGAATGGAGAGTAATAGAATGGAATGGAGAGCAATGGAATGGAATGAAATGGAGAGTAATGGAGTCGTCGGAATGGAGAGGAATGGAATCGAATGGTTTATATTGTAATGGAATGGAATGGAATGGGGAAGAATGAAATGGATTGTAATAGAGAGGAATGGAATGGAATGGAAAGGAGTGGAATGGAATGGAATAGAAAGTAATGGAAAGGAACGCAGAAGAATGGAATGGAATGGAGAGGATAAGAATGGAATGGAGAGGACGGCAATCGTATGGAACAGAGGATGGAAAGGAATGGAATGGAATTGAATGGAATAGAGAGGAATGGAACTGATGGGAATGGAATGGAAAGGAGTGGAATGTAATGGGATTGAAAGGAGAGGAATGGAATGGAGAGAATGGTATGGAAAGGAATAGAATGGAATGGAATGGAATTTAGAGAAAAGAAGAGGAATGGAATGGAGAGGAATCGA
Source organism: Carlito syrichta (assembly GCF_000164805.1). Taxonomy (NCBI): domain Eukaryota; kingdom Metazoa; phylum Chordata; class Mammalia; order Primates; family Tarsiidae; genus Carlito; species Carlito syrichta. Next base: position 116,484 of record NW_007255751.1, on the reverse strand, counting down.
ATGAAAAGGAATGGAATGGATTGGAATGGTTTGGAAGGGATTGAAATGGTGTAGTATCAAAAGAAGGGGAATAGAAAAGAATGGAATGGAATGGAATGGAATGAAAAGAATGGAATGGAAAAAATTGGAAGGAATGGAAAGGAATGGAGAGGAAAGAATGGTATGGAATGGAGTGGAATGGAATGGAATGGAATAGAGTAGAATGGAATGGAATGGAATGAAATGGAATCGAATGGAGGGGAATGAAATCGAATGGAAAGGAAAGAATGCATTGGAATAGAGAGGATTGGAGTGGAATGGAATGAAATGCAATGGAATGGAATGGAATGAATTTGAATAGAATGGAATGGAATGCAGAGGAATTGAGAGGAATGGAATGGAGATGAATTAACAGGACGGCATGGAATGGAAATGAATGCAGACAAAGGGTATGGAATAAAATATAATGGAGAGGAATGGAATGGAATGTCAATGAATCAAATGGAGTAAAATGGAAAGGAAAGGAAACGAATGGAGAGTATTGGAATGGAGTGGAATGGAAAGTAATGGAATGGTATGGATTGGAATGGAATGAAATGGAAAGGAATGGAGAGGAAAAGAATGGAATGGATTG
>NW_007255751.1:24026-114836 GCF_000164805.1 Carlito syrichta | reverse complement strand
GAATGGAATGGAATGGAAATTAATAGAGAGGTATGGAATTAAATGGAATAGAATGGAGAGGAATGGAGTGGAGTAGAAAGAAGAGGAATGGAGAGGAATATAATGAAATGGAGAGGAATGCAATGGAGAGGATGGAAACGGAATGGAATGGAATGGATTGAAGAGGAAATAAATGGAATGAAATGGAGAGGAATGGAATTGAGATGAATGAAATGGAATGGAATGGAATGGAAGGGAATGCAGAGGAATTGAGAGAATACTATGGAATCTAGAGGAAAGGAGAGGAATGGAATGGAATGGAGAGGAATGGAGAGTAATGTAATGTAATGCAATGGAATGGAATGGAGAGGATTGGAGAGGAATGGAATGGAAAAGAATCGAGAGGAATGGAATGGAATGGAATAGAATGGAATGGAATGGAGAGGAATGGAGTAGAATAGAATGGAATGGTATGGAATGGGGAGGAATGGGGAGGAATATAATGGAAAGGAGTGGAATGGATTGAAAAGGAATAGAATGGAATCGACACCAAAGTAATCAAATGATATGGCGAGAAATTAAATGGAGATAAATGTAATGGAATTGAATGGATTCGAATGGAAAAAAAGGGAATGCAGTTGAAAGGAGAGGAATGGAATGGAATGGAAAGAAATGGAATGGAAGGTAGATGAATTGAGAGGAATGGAATGGAATATACAGGAATGGAGAGGACTGGAATGGAATATAGAAAAAAAGATGAATGGAATTGAAAGGAACAGAATATAGAGGAAAGGAGGGGAATGGAATGGAATGGAGAAGAATGGAATGGAATGGAATGCAGAGAAATGGAGAGGAATGGAATGGAGTGGAATTGAAAGGCAGGGATGGAATAGAATGGAATGAATAGGAATGGAATGGATTGGAATGAAGTGGAATGAAATTTAGCGCAATGGTATGAAATGGAATGGAATAGCATAGAAAGGAAAGAAAGGAAGAAAAAGAAAGCAATGGAATGGTATAAAGAGGAATGGAATGGAATGGAATTGAATTGAATGGAGAAGAATAGAATGGAAAAGAATGGAGAGGAAAGGAATGAAATAAAATGGAAAGGAATGAAATAGAATGGAGAGGATAAGAATGGAATGAAGAGGACTGTAATGGTATGGATTGGAGAGGATGGAATGGAATGGATTGCAATTGAACGGAATAGAGAGGACTGGAAGTGAATGGAATGGAGTGGAAAGGCAACGAATGTAATGGAATGGAAAGGAGAGAATGGTATGGAATGGAATGGAACGGAATGGAATGGAAAGGAATAGAGAAGAATGAAATGGAATGAAATGAAATGTTTTGGATTGAAGAGGAATGGAGAAGAGTGGAATGAACCGGAATGGAGAGGAATATAATGGAATGGAATGGAATGGAAAGTTTGAAATATAATGGAAAGGAATGGACAAGAAAGTAATGGAAAGAAACAGAGAGGAATGGAAAGGAGATGAATTAAATGGAATTAAATGGATTGGAATGAAATGGAATGGATTGGAATGCAGAGGAATTATGAGAAATGGAGGGTATGCAATGCAATGAAATGGAAGGGAGTCGAATGGAGAGGAATGGAATGGAATAGAATGAAATGGAGAGGAAAGGAGAAGATGGGAATTAATAGAAATGAAAAGGAATGGAATGGTTTAGAAAGGAAAGGATTGGAATGGGGAGGAATGAAATGAAAGGGAATGGAATTGAGAGGAATGGAATGGAATGGAATGGAAAGGAATGAAATGGAATGGAAAGGAATGAAATGGAATGGAATGGAACGGAATAGAATAGAGAGGAATGAAAACGAGAGGAATGGTATGGAATGAAATAGTTGGAATAGAATGAAATGAAATGGACAAGAATGGAATGGAATGGAGGGAATAGAATTGACTGAAGTGGAATGCAATGTAATGGAAAGGAAGGGAATGGAATAGCGAGATATTGAATGGAAAGAAATGGAATGGAATGGAAAGGAGAGGAATGGAATGGAACGGAATGTCAAGAAATGGAATGGAATGAAATGGAAGGGAATGGCAAGGGATAGAATGGAATGGTATGGAATGCAATGGAGTGGAGTGGGATGGAATGGAATGGAATGAAATCTAGAGGAAGGGAACGGAATGGAATGGAGAAACATGGAATGGAATGGTAGGGATTGGAGGGGAACAGAATGGAATGGAGTGCAGAGGAATGGAATGGAGTGGAGTGGAATGAAATTAAATGGAATGGAATGGAATGGAATGGAATGGAGAGTGATGGAATGGAATGGAATGGGGAGGAATGGAATGGAGAGGAATGGAATGGAGAAGAATGGAATGAAATGGAATGGAGACGAATGTAAACGATTGGAATGGAATGGAAGGGAAAGCAAATGAGTGAAAAGGAATGGAAAGGAATGCAATGGAATGGAGAGGAATTGAATGGAATCAAAAGCAGGGTTACAGTTAGGGGAATGGATTAGATTGTATTTTAATTGATGGGAATGGAATGCAGAGAAATAGAAACGAATGAAATGGAATGGAATGGAAAGGAATGGAAATAATTGATTAGAATGGAATGGAGAGGAATGGAAGGGAGAGGAATGGATTGGATATGAATGGAATGGAATGAAGTGGAATGGAATGGTGAAGAATGGAAGGAAATGGGATGGGAGGGAATGGAATGTAATGGAGAATAATAAAATGGAATGGAGAGGAATTGAGAGGACAAAAACGGAAGGCACAGAAATGTAATGGAAAGCATTGGAATGGAATAGTGTGGACTGGAACGGAATATAATGTCGAGGAAAGGAATTGGAAATGAATGGAATGGAATGGAATAGAAAAGAGAAAAATGGAATGGAATTGAATGGAATGGCGAGTAATGGAGTGGAATGGAATGGAATGCAGAGAGAAGGAGAGGAAAGGAATGGAGAGGAATGGAGAGGAATGCAATGGAATTGATTGGAATGGAGTATATTTGAATGGAATCTAGTGGAAGAGATTGGGGAGGAATGGTAAGGAATAGGAATGGTAAGGAATAGGGAGGAATGGAATGGAAAGGAGAGGAATGGAATGGAATGGAATGCAGAGAAATGGAAAGGAATGGAGAGGAATAGAATGGAATGGAATGGAATGGGGAAGAATGAAATGGATTGGAATAGAGAGGAATGGAATGGAATGGAAAGGAGTGGAATGGAATGGAATAGAAAGTAATGGAAAGGATTGCAGAAGAATGGAATGGAATGGAGAGGATAAGAATGGAATGGAGATGACTGCAATGGTTTGGAACAGAGGATGGAAAGGAATGGAATGGAATTGAATGGAATAGAGAGGAATGGAAGTGAAAGGAATGGAATGGAAAGGAGAGGAATGTAATGGAATTGAAAGGAGAGGAATGGAATGGAGAGAAAGGTATGAAATGGAATAGAATGGAATGGAATGGAATATAGACAAAAGAAGAGGAATGGAATGGAGAGGAATCGAATGAAAAGAAATGGAATGGATTGGAACGGTTTGGAAGGGATTGAAACGGTGTAGTATCAAAAGAAGGGGAATAGAAAGGAATGGAATGGAATGGAATAAAAAGAATGGAATGGAAAAAATTGGAAGGAATGAAAAGAAATGGAGAGGAAAGGAATGGTATGGAATGGAGTGGAATGGAATGGAATGGAATATAATAGTGTAGAATAGAATGGAATGAAATGGAATCGAATGGAAAGGAATGAAATCGTATGGAAAGGAATGGAATGGATTGGAATAGAGAGGATTGGAGTGGAATGGAATGCAGTGCAATGGAATGGAATGGAATAAATTTGAATCGAATGGAATGGAATGCAGAGGAACTGAGAGGAATGGAATGGAGATGAACTAACAGGAAGGCATGGAATGGAAAGGAATGCAGACGAAGGGTAAGGAATAAAATATAATGGAGAGGAATGGAATGGAATGGCAATGAATCAAATGGAGTAAAATGGAAAGGAAAGGAATCGAATGGAGAGTATTGGAATGGAGTGGAATGGAAAGTAATGGAATGGTATGTATTGGAATGGAATGAAATGGAAAGGAATGGAGAGGAAAGGAATGGAATGGCTTGAAATGGAAATGAAAGAAATTTAATGGAGTGGAATAGAATGGAATGGAATGGAATGGAGAGTAATGAAATGGAGAGGAATGGAAAGAAATGGTTGGAACAGAATGCAATGAAATGGAGAAGAATGGAATGGGATGAAGAGGAATGAAATGGAATGGAGTGGAATGAAATGGAATGGAGTGGAATGGAATGTCATTGAGTGGAATGGAATGGAACGGAGTGGAATGGTATGGAAATGAATGGAATGGAATGGAGTGGTGTGGATTGGAATGGAAAAGAATGGAATGGTATGGAGAGGAATGGAGACGAAAGGAATGGAGATGAATTGAGTGGAAGGAATGGAATGGAAAGGAATGCTTACAAACGGAATGGAATATAATGGAAAGGAATGGAATGGAATGGAAAGGAATGGACTTCAGAGGAATGGAATGGAAAGGAATGGAATGGAGAGTAATGGAATGGGATGGAATGGAACGGAAAGAAATGGAATGGAGAGTAATGGAATGGAATGGAATGGAAAGAAATGGAATGGAGAAAAATGGAGAGGAATGGAAGGAAAAGGAAAAGAGAGTAATGGAATGAAATGGAGTGGAACGGAAAGGAATGGTTGGAATAGAATTTAATGAAATGGAGAGGAACGGAAAGGGATGGAGATGAATTACATGGAATTGAGTGGAATGAAATGGAATCGAGTTGAATGTCAAGGAGTGGTGTGGATTGGAATGGAATGGAATTAGATGGAATTAGATGGAATGGAATTAGATGCAATGGAATAGAGAGAAATTGAGAGGAATGTAGAAGAATGGAATGGTATGGACTTTAGAGTAAATGAGCGGAATGGAATGGAATGGAATGAAATAGAAAGGGTTTGAGAGAAATAGTAAGGAATGGAATAGAATATAATGAAGAGGAATGGAATGTAGTGGGATGGAATAGAGTGGAGTGGAATCGAATGGAGTGCATTGGAAAGGAATGTCAAGGAATGGAAAGTAAAGAAATGGGATGAAATGGAATGGAATGGAATAGAGAGGAATGGATCAGAATGGAATGGAATGGAATGCAGAGGAAAGGAATGGATTAGAATGGAATGGAGGGACGAGGAATAGAATGGAATGGAGAGGATGGGAATAGATTGGAGAGAATGGAATGGAATGGAAATTAATAGAGAAGTATGGAATTAAATGGAATAGAATGGAGAGGAATGGAGTGGAGTAGACAGGAGAGGAATGGAGAGGAATATAATTAAATGGAGTGGAATGCAATGGAGAAGATGGAAATGGAATGTAATGGAATGGAATGAAGAGGAAATTAATGGAATGAAATGAAGAGGAATGGAATTGAGATGAATGAAATGGAATGGAATGGAATAGAATGGAATGGAAGGGAATGCAGAGGAATTGACAGAATACTATGAAATTTAGAGGAAAGGAGAGGAATGGAATGGAATGGAGAGGAATGGAGAGTAATGTAATGTAATGCAATGGAATGGAATGGAGAGGATTGGAGAGAAATGGAATGGAAAGGAATCGAGAGGAATGGAATGGAATGGAATAGAATGGAATGGAATGGAAAGGACTGGAGTGGAATAGAATGGAATGGTATGGAATGGGGAGGAATGGGGAGGAATATAATGGAATGGAATGGAATGGATTGAAAAGGAATAGAATGGAATGGATACTAAAGTAATCGAATGTTATGGCGAGAAATGAAATGGAGATAAATGTAATGGAATTGAAAGGATTGGAATGAAAAAGAAGGGAATGCAGTTGAAAGAAGAGGAATGGAATGGAAAGAAATGGAATGGAAGGGAGATGAATTGATAGGAATGGAATGGAATATACAGGAATGGAGAGGACTGGAATGGAATATAGAAAAAAAGAGGAATGGAATGGAAATGAACAGAATATAGAGGAAAGGAGCGGAATGGAATGGAATGGAGAAGAATGGAATGGAATGGAATGCAGAGAAATGGAGAGGAATGGAATGGAGTGGAATTGAGAGGCAGGAATGGAATAGAATGGAATGAAAAGGAATGGAATGGATTGCAATTAAGTGGAATGAAATTTAGTGCATTGGTATGAAATGGAATGGAATAACATAGAAAGGAAAGAAAGGAAGAAATGGAAAGCAATGGAATGATATAAAGAGCAATGGAATGGAATGGAGTTGAATGAATGGAGAGGAATAGAATGGAAGGGAATGGAGAGGAAAGGAATGAAATAAAATGGAAAGGAATGAAGAGTAATGAAATGGAATGGAGAGGATCAGAATGGAATGAAGAGGACTGGAATGGTATGGATTGGAGAGGATGGAATGGAATGAAATGCAATTGAATGGAATAGAGAGGACTGGAACTGAATGGAATGGAGTGGAAAGGAGACGAATGTAATGGAATGGAAAGGAGAGAATGGTATGGAATGGAATGGAACGGAATGGAATGGAAAGGAATAGAGAAGAATGGAATGGAATGGAATGAAATGTTTTGGTTTGAAGAGGAATTGATAAAAGAGGAATGAACAGGAATGGAGAGGAATATAATGGAATGGAATGGAATGGAAATGTCGAAATATAATGGAAAGAAATGGACAAGAAAGTAATGGAAAGAAACAGAGAGGAATAGAAAGGAGATGAATTAAATGAAATTAAATGGATTGAAATGAAATGGAATGGATTGGAATGCAGAGGAATTATGAGAAATGGAGGGTATGGAATGCAATGAAAGGGAAGGGAGTCGAATGGACAGGCATGGAATGGAATAGAATGAAATGGAGAGGAAAGGAGAAGATGGGAATTAAAAGAAATGGAAAGGAATGGAATGGTTTAGAAAGGAAAGGATTGGAATGGAGAGCAATCAAATGAAGCGGAAAGGAATGGAATGGAGTGGAGTGGAATGGAATGGAATGGAATAGAATGGAATTTAATGGAATGAAATGGAATGGAGAGGAATGAAATGAAAGGGAATGGAATAGAGAGGAATGAAATGGAATGGAATGGAACGGAATAGAATAGAGAGGAATGAAAAGGAGAGGATATGGAAGGAGTAGAATGGAGAGGAATGGAATGGAATGGAATAGAATGAAATGGAGACGAAAGGAGAGGATGAGAATTAAGAGGAATGGAAAGAAATGGAATGGTTTAGAAAGGAAAGGATTGTAATGGAAAGCAATTGAATGAAGTGGAATGCAATGGAATGGAATAGAGCGGAATGGAATTAAATGAAAAGGAATGGAATTGAATGGAATGAAATGGAATGGAGAGGAATGAAATGGAATGGAACAGAGAGTAATAGAATGGAGAGGAATGAAATGATATGGAAAGGAATCGAATGGAGATGAATGGGATTGGATGTAAAGGATTGGAATGGAATGGAATAGAGAGGAGTGGATTGTAATAGAATGAAATGGAAAGGGATGGAATAGAGAAGAATGGAGAGGAATGGAATGGAGATGAATTGAGAAGAATGAATGGAATACAATGGAATGCAGACGAATGGAATGGAATAAAATGGAATTGAATGGAAAGGATTGGAAAGGAATGTAATTGAATGGAAAGGAATGGAATGGAGAAACATGGAGAGTAATGGAATAGAACGGATTTTAATGGAGAGGAATGGAATGGAAAGGAAAGCAATGAAATGGAATTGAATGGAATGGAACGGAATAGAATGGAGAGGAATGAAATGGAGAGGAATGGAATGGAATGGAAGAACTGGAATAGAATGGAATGAAATGGAGAGGAATTGAATGAGATGGAGTGGAATGGAATAGACTGGAGTGGAATGCAATGGAATGGAATGGAATGGAATAGCAAGATATGGAATGGAAAGGAATGGAATGGAATGGAATGGAATGGAAAGGAGAGGAATGGGATGGAATGGAATGGAATGTCAAGAAATGGAATGGAATTCAATGGAATGGAGGGAAATGGATTAGAATGTATTGGAATGGAAAGGAAAGGAATGCAGAGAAATAGAAAGAAATGGAATGGAATGGAGAGGAATTGAGAGGAATGGAATGGAGAATAATGGGTTGGAATGGAATAGAATTGAATAGATTGGAGTGGATTTAATGAAATAAAGAGGAATGGAATGTAATGGAAAAGAGAGCAATAGACAGCAATGGAGTGGAAAGGAAAGGAAAAGAATGGAAGGCAGAGGAATGTAAAGAAATGGAGTGGAGTGGAATGAAGTGGAGTTGAATGGAATGGAATGGAATGGAATAGAATGGAATGGAATGGAATTTAATGACGAGGAATGGAATGGAAAGAATGGAATGGAATGGAGTGGAATGGAGAGGAATGGAAAGCAATTGAGTAGAACGGAATGGAGAGGAATGGAAGGGAGAGTTATGGAAGGGAGAGTAATGAAATGGAATGGAATGGACTGGAATGGAGAGGAATGGAATGGAATGGAATATAATGGAATGGTTTTGAATGGAGAGGAAAAGAATGGAGAGGAATGGAATGGAATGGAAGGGAAGGGAATGAAATGGAATAGAGAGTAATAAAATGGAATGAAATAGAATAGAGAGGAAAGGAGTGGAGAGGAATTGAGAGGAAGGGAATGGAATGCACAGAAATGTAATGGAAAGTAATGGAATGGAATAGAGAGGACTGGAATGGAATGGAATGGCAATGAAAGGAATTGGAAAGGAATGAAATGGAATGTAATGGAAAAGAGAGTAATGGAATGGAATTGAATGGAATGGCGAGCAATGGAATGGAATTGAATGGAATGCAGAGGAAAGAGAGAAAAGGAACGGAGAGAAATGGAATGGAATGGAATGCAGAGGGAAGGAGAGGAAAGGAATGGAGAGAAATGGAATGGAATGAAATGGAATGCGGAGGGAAGGAGAAGAAAGGAATGGAGAGGAATGGAATGGATTGGAATGGAGTAGACTGGAATGGAATCTAGTGGAATGGAATGGGGAGGAATGGTAAGGAATGTAGAGGAGTGGAATGGAATGGAATGGAGATGAATGGAATGGAATGAAGAGCAATGGAATGGAATGGAATGGAGAGGAATGGAAAGAAATGGAGAGGAATGGAATCAAATGGAATATATTGGAATGGCATGGAATGGAGAAGAATGGAATTAATTGGAATGGAGAGGAATGGAGTGGAATGGAAAGGAATGGAATGGAAAGTAATGGAATGGAATGGAATGGAAAGTAATGGAATACAATGGAATGGAATGCAGAGGAGTGGAATGGAATGGAGAGGACTGGAGTGATTTATAATGGAGAGGATGGGATAAAATGGAATGGAATAGAGAGGAATGGAACTAATTGGAATGGATTGGAAAGGAGAGCAAAGTATTGGAACGGAAAGGAGAGGAATGGAGTGGAAAGAATGGTATGGAATGGAATGAAATGGAATGGAATGGAATGGAATGGAATGGAATGGAAAGGAATAGAGAGGAAAGGAATGCAATGGAATGAAATGTTGATTGAAGAGGAATGGAGAGGAGTGGAACAAATAGGAGTGGAGAGGAATATAATGGAATGAAAACGTTGAAATATAATGGAATGGAATTGAATGGGCAGGAGAGTAATGGAATGAAATGGAGAGAAATGGACTGGAGTTGAATGAAATAGAATTGAACGGATTGGAATAGAATGGAATGGAATGCTGAGGAATTATGAGGAATGGAGGGAATGGAATGGAATAGTATGGAAGGGTGTCGAATGGAGAGGAATGGCATGGAAACGAATGGAATAGAATGAAATGCAGAGAAAAGGAGAGGATGGGAATTAAAAGGAATGGAAAGAAATGGAATGGTTTAGAAAGGAAAGGATTGGAATGGAGAGCAATCGAATGAAGTGGATTGGAATGGAATGGAATGAAATGGAGAGGAAAGGAATTGAATGGAATGAAATGGAATGGAGAGGAATGAAATGGAATGGAATGGAGAGGAATCTAATGGAGAGGAATGGAAGGGAATGGAATGGAATCGAATGGAGATGAATGGGATGGGATGAAACGGAATGGAATGGAATGGAATAGAGAGGAATCGAATGGAATGGAATGGAATAGAGAAGATGGAGAGGAATGGAATGGAGATGAATTGAGAGGAATGAATGGAATACAATGGAATGAAGACGAATGGAATGGAATAAAATGGAATTGAAAGGAATGGAATGGAAAGGAATGGAATTGAATGGAAGGGAATGGAATGGAAAAGAATGGAGAGCAATGAAATGGAAAAAGGAATGGAAAAGAGAGGAATGGAATGGAATGAAAGGGAATGAAATGGAATGGAATGGAACGGAATAGAATGGAGAGGAATGAAATGGAGAGGAAAGGAATGGAATGGAATAGTTGGAATAGAATGCAATGAAATGGAGAGTGATTGAATGGGATGGTGGGAATGGAATAGACTGTAGTGGAATGCAATGAAATGGAAAGGAATGGAATGGAATAGCGAGATATTAAATGGAAAGGAATGGAATGGTATGGTATAGAATGGAACGGAGAGGAACGGAACGGAATGGAATGGAATTTAAATAAATGGAATGGAATGGAATGGAATGGAATGCAATGGAGAGGAGTGGGATGGAATGGAATTGAATGCAATAGAGAGGAATGGAACAGAATGGAATGGAGAAGCAAGAAAAGGATAGGAATGGAATGGAGAGGAAGAGAAAGGAATGGATTGGAGAGGAAGGGAATGGAGTGGAGTGGAATGAAATTAAATGGAATGGAATAGAATGGAGAGGAATGGAATGAAGTGGAATGGAATGGAGACGAATGGAATGGATTGGAATGGAATGGAATGCAAATGAGTAGAAAGGAATGGAATGGAAAGGAATGGAATGCAAAGGAATGGAGGGGAATGGGTTAGATTGTATTGGAATGAATGAGAAAGGAATGCAGAGAGATAGAAAGGAATGGAATGGAATGGAGAGGAATGTAGGAATGGAATGGAGAATAATGGATTGGAGTGGAATAGAATGGAATGGAATGGATTGGAGTGGAATTTGATGGAATATAATGGAATGGAACAAAATGGAATAGAGAGCAATAGAGAGCAATGGAGTGGAAAGGAAAGGAATGGAAGAAAGAGGAATATAATGTAATGGAGTGGAGTGGAATGGAGTGGAGTTGAATGGAATGGAATGGAAAGGAATGGAATGGAGAGGAATGAAATGGAATGGAATGGAAGGGAAAGGAATGGAGAGGAATGGAATGGAATGGAAGGGAAGGGAATGGAATGGAATGGAGAGTAATAAAATGGAATGGAATGGAATGCAATGGAGAGGAATGGAATGGAGAGGAATTGAGAGGAAGGGAATGGAATGCACAGAAATGGAATGGAAAGTATTGGAATGAAATAGAGTGAACTGTAATGGAATGGAATGGCGAGGAAAGGAATTGGAAAGGAATTTAATGGAATGGAAAAGAAAGGAATGGAAAGGAATGAAATGGTGACTAATGGAATGGCATGCTGAGGGAAGTAGAGAAAAGGAATGGAGAGGAATGGTGAGGAATGGAATGGAATGGAATGCAGAGGGAAGGAGAGGAAAGGAATGGAATGAATTGAAATGGAGTAGATAAGAATGAAATCTAGAGGAATGTAATGGGGAAGAAAGGTAAGGAATATAGAGGAATGGAATGGAAAGGAGAAGAATGGAATGGAATGGAATGCAGAGGAATGGAATGGAATGGAGAGGATAAGGATGGAATGGAGAGAAATGGAATCAAAAGGAGAGGAATGAAAGGAAATGGAGAGGAGAGGAATGGATTGAGAAAAGTACAATGGAATGAAATGGAATAGAAAGGAATGCATAGGAATGCAATGGAATGGAATGGAGTATAATGGAATGGAGTGGAATGAAATGGAATTGCAAGGAATGGAATAGAAAGGAATGGAAAGGAATTGAGTAGAACGGAATTGAGAGGAATGGAACTGAATGGAATGGAATGGATATGAATGGAATGGAATGAAATGGAAAGGAGAGGAATGGAATTAAATGGAATAAAATGGAATGGAACGGAGAGGAATGGAATGGAGAGGAATGGAATGCAATGGAGTGGAAAGGATGGGAATGGAATAGAGTGGAAAGGAATGGAATAGAGTGTAAGGGAATAGAATGGAATGCAGAGGAATTGAGAGGAATGGGGATGAATGGAATGGAATGGAACACAATATAGAGGAAAGGAGAGGAATGGAATGGAATGGAGAGGAATGGTACGTAAAGGGATACAATGGAATGAAATGGAGAGGAATGGAGAGGAACGGAATGAAGAGGAATGGAATGGAGAGGAATGGGTTTGAAAGGAATGGATTGAAATGGAGATGAATCGAATGAAGTGGAATATAACGTAATTGAAAGGAATGGTGAGGAATGGATTTGAATGGACCGAAATGGAATGGAATGAAATGGAGAGTAAAGTAATTGAATGGAATGGAATGGAATATAATAGAGAGGAATGGAATGGAATCGAATGGAGAGGAATGGATTGGAATGGAAAGGAATGGAATGGACGGGAATAGAGAAGAATGGAATGGAATGGAAGGGAATGGAATGGAATGGGGATGGAATGGAATGGAGAGGAATGGAGAGGGATGAAATGGAGTTTAATTGAGAGGAAGGAATGAAATTTAATGGAAAGCAGACGAATGCAATGGAATACAATCGAATTGAATGGAAAGGAGACAATGGAATGGAATGGAAAGGATTGAATGGAGAGGAATAGAATAGAATGCAACAGAGAGGAATGGAATGGAATGGAATGGAATGGAGAGGAAATCAATGTAGTGTATTTGAGAGGAAGGATTTTAATGGAGTGGAGTGTAGAGGAATGGAATAGAATGGAATGGATTGGAAACCAATTAAGAGTAGTGGAAAGGAATGGAATGGAAAGAAATGGAATGGAATCGAATGTAATGGAGAGGAATGGAAAGAATTGAATGGAATGGAGAGAAATAGAATGGAATGGAATGGAGACGACAGGAATGGAATTGGGAAGATTGGAATGGAATGGAATGGAGAACAATGGAATGGGATTTAAAGGAATGGGAAGGAGAGGAATGGAATTGAATGGTATTGAATGGAAAGGAAAGGAATGGAATGGAATGGAATGGAATGGAGATGATGGAATCGAATGGATGAAATGTAAAGGAATGGAATGGAATGGAATGGAAAGGAATAGAAAGGAATGGAATGAAATGGAATGGAGAAGGTTGGAATAGAATAGAATGGACATGAAAGTAATGGAATGAAATGGAGAAGAATGGAACATAGATGAATGTAATGGAATTAAATGGATTAGAATAGAATGTATTGGAATGCAGAGGAATTGAGAGGAATAGAGAGGAATGGAATGGAATATATAGGACAGGAGACGAATAGAATGGAGAGGCATGGTTTTGACTGGAATGGAATGCAATGGAAAGGATGGGAGAGGAATGGAATCAAGAGGAATGGAAAGGAATGGAATGGTTTGGAAAGGAAAGGATTGGAATGGAGAGGAATTGAATGAAGAGGAATGGAATGGAATGGAAGGCACTGTAATGAAGAGGAATAGAATAAAATGGAATGGAATGGAATGGAAAGGAATGACGAGGAAGGGAATGGAATGGAGTGGAATGAAATGGATTGGAATGGAATGGAGAGGAATGGAATAGAATATAAAGAAATGGAATATAATGAAATCCAATGGAAAATAATGGAAAGGAATGGAATGGGATGCAATGGAATGGAATAGAGGAGAATGGAATGGAGAAGAATGGAATTGAATAGAATGGAAAGGAATGCAATGGAGAGGAATGGAGAGGAATGTAATGGAGATGAATTGAGAGGATAGAATGGAAAGGAATGCAATGCAGATGAATGGAATGTAATCAAATGGAATGGAATGGAATGAAATGGAGCTGAATGGAATGGAATGGAAAGGAATGGAGAGGAATGGAATGGAATGGAAATGAATGGAATGGAATGGAATGAAATGGATGGTTGGAATAGATTGTAATGAAAAAGAGAGAAATGGAATGGGATGGGGAGGAATGAAATGGAATGGAATGGATTGGAATTGAATGGAATGGAGTGGAATGGCTTGGAAATGAAAGGAATGGAAAGGAGTTGTGTGGATTGGAATGGAATGGAATGGAATGAATAGGAATGAAATGGCATTTAGAGGTATAGAATGGAATGGAATGAAAGGATTGTAATGAAGTGGAAAGGGAGAGAAATGCAGTGGAATGCAGTGTATGGCATGGAACGAAATTGAATGTTTTGGAATGGAATGGTAAGGAATGAAATAGAATGGAATAGAGAGGAATGGAATGGGATGGAATGGAATGGAGAGGAATGGAATGGAATGGAGATGAATGGAATAGAGAGGAATGCTATGGAATGGAATGGAAAGGAAAGGAATAGAGAGAAATGGAAAGGAATGGAATGAAAAGGTATGGACTGGAGAGGAATGGAGTAGTGGAATGGAGAGGAATGGCTTGGAATGGAAAGGAATTGAATGGAGAGGAATGGAATGAAGAGGAATGGAAAGGAGTGGATTCTTTTGGAAAGGAAAAGATTGGAATGGAGAGGAATCAAATGAAGAGGAATGGAATGGAATGCAATGTAATGAAGAGGAATGGAATGCAATAAAGTGGAATGGAATGCAAAAAGAATGGCGAGGAAGGCAATGGAATGGAATTGAGTGGAAAAGAATGGATTTTAGTTTAATGGAGGGGAATGGAATAGAATGTAAAGAAATGAAATGGAATGAAATGCAGAGAAAAGTAATGGAATGGATGGAATGGAGAAGAATGGAATGGAATGGAATGGAGGGGAATGGAATGGAGATGAATTGAGAGGATGGAATGGAAAGGAATGGAATGCAGATGAATGGAATGTAATAAAATATAATGGAATTGAATGAAATGGAGATGAATGGTATGGAATGGAATGGAAAGGAATGGAGAGGAATGCAATGGAATGGAATGGAAAGTAATGATATGGAATTTATTGGAATGAAATGGAATGTTGTAATAGAATATAATGAAATGGAGAGGAATCGAATGGGATGGTGAGGAATGAAATGTAACGGAGTGGAATGGGACAGAATTAAGAGGAATTGAATGGAATGTAGTGGAATGGATTGGAAAGGAAAGGAAAGGAATGGAGTGGAGAGGATTGGAATGGAATGGAATGGAAAGGAATGGAATGGAATGGCGAGGAATTGAATGGAATGAAATGGTATGAAAAGGAATAGAATGGAATTTAGATGTATGGAATGGAATGGAATGAAAGGATTGTAATGAAGAGGAATGCAAGGGAGAGGAATGGATTGGAGTGTATTGAATGGAACAAAATTGAATGCATTGGAATGGAATGGTGAGGGATGGAATAAAATGGAATAGAGAGGAAAGGAATGGGAATGAGTGGAAAGTAATGGAATGGAGAGGAATGGAATGGAATGGAATGCAATGGAATGGAAAAGAATGGAGATGAATTCAATGGAGAGTAATTGTATGGAATGGAAAGGAATGAATGGGAAGGAATAGAGAAGAATGGAAAGGAAAAGAATTAAAAGTTATGGTCTGGAGAGGAATGGAGAGGAGTAGAATGGAGAGGAATGGAGAGGAATATAATGGAATGGAATGGAGATGAATGGAATGGAAAGGAGAGTAATTGAATGGAATGGAATGGAATCAGAGGAATGGAATGGAGAGTAACAGTATGCAAAGGAATGGAGAGGAATGGATTTGAATGTAATGGAATGAATAGGAATGGAATGGAGAGAAATAGAAATGAATGGAATGGAATGGAGAGGAATTGAATTGAATGGAAATAGAAGGGAAAGGAAAGCAAAGTAATGGAATAGAATGGAGAGGAATGGAATGGTGAAGAATGGAATGGAATGGAATAGAATGGAGAGGAATGGAATGGAGAGGAATTGAGAGGAATGGAATGGAGAATAATGGAATGGAGTGAAATAGAATTGAATTGAATGGATTGGAGTGGAATTTGATGGAATATACACAGCAATGGACAGTAATGGAATAGAGAGGAATGTACTGCAATGGAATGGAGAGGAATGAAATGGAATGGAGAGGAGAGGAATGGAATAAGTGGAGTGCAATAGAATGGAATGGAAGGGAATGAAGAGGAATGGAATGGAATGGAATGGAATGGAGTGGAGTTTAATGAAATGGAATGGAATGGAAGAGAACAGAATCGCAAGGAATGGAATAGAAATAATGGAATGGAATGGAGTGGAACGGAATTGAGAGGAATGGAAGAGAATGAAATGGAATGGAATGGAGAGGAATGAAATGGATATGAATGGAATGGAATGGAGAGGAATGGAAAGAAATGGAATGGAGAGGAATAAAACGGAGAGGAATGGAATGAAATGGAATGGAAAGGAATGGAATGGAATGGAGTGGAAAGGAATGGAATAGAGTGGAATGGAATGGAATGGAATGCAGAGGAATTGAGAGGAATGGAGAGGAATGGATTGGAATGGAAATGAATATAGAGGAAAGAAGAGGAATGGAATGGAAAGGAGAGGAATGGAGAGGAATGAAATGAAAAGGAATAGAAGGGAATGGAATGCAGAGGAATGAAGAGGAATGGAATTAAGCGGAATGGAATGGAAAGGAATGATTTGGAAAGGAAAGGATTGGCATGGAGAGGAATCAAATGAAGAGGAATGGAATGTAATGGAAAAGAATGGAGAGTAATGGAATTGAATGGAAGGAAATGGAATGGAATGAAGTGGAGAGTAAAGTAAAGGAATGGAATGGAGTGGAATGGAATGGAGAGGAATGGAATGGAATGGAATTGAATGGAATGGAATCGAATGAAGAGGAATGGAAGGGAATGGAAAGGAATGGAATGGAATGGAATGGTATAGAGAAGAATGGAATGGAATGGAAGGGAATGGAATGGGAATGGAATGGAATAGAGAGGAATGGAGAGGAAAGTAATGGAAATTAATTGAGAGGATAGAATGAAATATAATGGAAAGCAGATGAATGGAATGGGATAAAATCGAATGGCATGGAATAGAATGGAAAGGAGAGGAATGAAATGAAATGGAAAGGATGAAATGGAAAGGAATCGAACAAAGAGGAATGGAATGGAATGGAAAGGAGTGGAATGCAGTGGAATGGAATGGAGAGGAATTGAATTTAATGGAATGGAATGGAAAGTAATGGAATGGAATGGAGAGTAATGGAATGCAATGGAATGGAGATTAATGGAATGCAATGGAATGGAATGGTATAAAAGGGAAGGGAATGGAATGGAAAGGAGAGGAATGAATGGAATGGAGTGAAATGGAATAGAGAGGAATGGAATGGAATGGAATAGAATGAATGGAGAGGAACTGAATGGAATGGAGAAGAATGGAGTAGAAGGGAATGGAGAGAAATGGAATGGCGAGTAATGAAATGCCAAGAAATGGAGAGGAATGGATTAAAATGTAAAGGAATTGATAGTAATGGAATGGAGAGAAATAGAATGGAATGGAATGGAGTAGAGAAGAATTGAGAGGAATGGTATGGAGTGTGATGGATTGGATTGGACGGTCATGGAATGGAACGTGTTGGAGTGGAATGGAATGGAATATAGAGGAATGGAGAGGAGTGGAATGGAAAGGAATATAGAGGAAAGGAGAGTAATGGAATAGGGAGCAATGGAGAGGAATGGAATAGAGACGAAAGGAGATGAACGGAATGGACAGGAATGGAATGAAATGGAGTGGAGTGGAATGGAATGGAATGGAATGGAATGGAATGAAATGGAATTGATTGGAATTGAATGGAATACGGAGGAATGGAATCAAAAGAAATTGAAAGGATTGGAATGGAATGGAGTGGATAGGAAAGTAATGGATGGAAATGGAGAGTAATGGAACGCACATGAATGTAATGGAATAAAATGGATTGGAATAGAATGTATTGGAATGCAAAGGAATTGAGAGGAATGGAGAAGAATGAAATGGAACAGAATGGAATATAGAGGAAAGGAGATGAATGGAATGGAAAGGAATGAAGACGAATGGAATTGAGAGGAATGGAATGGAATGGAATGCAGAGGGATTGAGAGAAATGGAAAGTAGAGGAGTGGATGGAATGGAATGGAATGGATTATAATGGAATGAAATGGAGTGGAATGGAATGGAATAGAGAGGAATGGAATTGAAGGGAGAGGAATGGAATGAAACGGAATGGAATGGAATGGAGTGGAATGAAACGGAATGGAATGGAATGGAGTGGAATGAAATGAAATGGAATGGAATGGAGTGGAGTGGAGTGGAATGGATGGAATAGAAAGGGATGAAATGGAATGTAAAGGAGAAGAATGAAATGGAATGGAATGGAGAGGAAGGTAATGCAATAGAATGGAATGGAATGGAAAGAAAAGGAATAGAATATAATGGAATGGAATGGTATGGAGAGGAATGGAATGGCACGGAGAGGACTGGAATGGAATGGAAAGGAGTGGAATGCAGTGGAATGTAATGGAGAGGAATAGAATGGAGAAGAATTGAATTTAATGGAATGGAATGGAGAGGAATGGATTGCAATGGAATGGAATGGAATGGAATGGAGGGGTAGGGAATGGAATGGAAAGGAGAGGAATAAAATGGAATGGAGTGGAATGGAATAGAATGAATGGAGAGGAACTGAATGTAATGGAGAGGAATGGAGTGGAATGGTATGGATAGAAATGGAATGGCGAGTAATGGAATGCCAAGAAATGTAGAGGAATGGATTAAAATGTAAAGGAATGGATAGTAATGGAATGGAGAGAAATAGAATGGAATGGAATGGACTGGAATGCAGTAGAGAAGAATTGAGAGGAATGGAATGGAGCGTGATGGATTGGAGTGGACTGCCATGGAATGGAATGTGTTGGAGTGGAATGGAATGGAATATAGAGGAATGGAAAGGAATGGAATGGAAAGGAATATAGAGGAAAGAAGAGTAATGGAATAGAGAGCAATGGAGAGGAATGGAATAGAGAGGAATGGAGATGAAGGGAATGGACAGGAATGGAATGGAATGGAGTGGAGTGGAATGGAATGGAGTGGAGTGGAATGGAATGGATTGAAATGGAATGGAATACAGAGGAATGGAATTGAATGGATTGGAGTGGGATGGAATGGAGTGAAGTGGAATGGAAAGGAATGCAATGGAATACAATGGAACAGAACAGAATGATTAGGAATGGAATGGAAAGGAATGGAATGGAATGATGAGGAATAAAATGGAATGGAACGCTATGCAGAGGACTGGAATGAAGAGAAATTGAATGGAATAGAATGGAATGGAGAGGAATGGAATGGGGAGGAATGGAATGCAATGGTATGGAGAGGAATGCAATGGAAATAATGGAATGGAATGAAAAGGAATAGAAAGGGAAGGAGAAGAAAGGAATGGAAAGGAATGGAATGGAATGAAGTGGAGTGGAAAGGAATACAAAGGAGTGGAATGGGGAGGAATGGAAAGGAATAGAGAGAAAAAGAATGGAAAGGATAGGTTTGACATGGAAAGGAGTGGAATGGAATGGAATGGGGTGGAGTGGAGGTGGAGTGAATTGTAAAGAATGGAATGGAAAGGAATGAAATGGAATGGAATGGAGAAAATGAAATGCAACGGAATGGAGAGGAATGGAATGCAATGGAATGGAATGGAAAGGAATGGAATGGACAGGAAAGGAATGGTATAGAATGTAATGGAATGGAGAGGAATGGAAAGGAATGGAGAGAAGTGCACTGTAATGGAGAGGAATAGAATGAAGTGGAATGAACAACAACAGATTGGAATGGAATGGAATGGAGAGGATTGGAATTGAATGGAATGGAATGAAACGGAATAGAATCAAGAGGAATGACAGGGAGAGGAATGGAATGGAAATGAATGGAATGGTGTAGATTGGAAAGGAATGGAATGGAATGGATTGGAATGGAATGGAGAGGAATGGAATGGAATGGAGTGGAGAGGAATGGAATGGAATGGAAAGGAATGTAATGGAGAGAAATGAAAGGGAGAGAAATGGAATGGAATGCAGTGTATGGAATGGAATGAAATGGAATGTTTTGGAATGCAATGGTGAGAAATGGAATGTAGAGGATTGGAAAGAGATGGAATGGAATGGAATGTAACGGAAAGACATGGAATGGAGAGGAATGGAATGGAGTGAAAAGGAATGTAATGGAGGGGTACTGAATGGAATGGAATGGAAAGGAATGCAATGGAATGGAGAGCAATGGAACGGAATGGAAAGAAATGGAATGGAATGAAGTGAAGAGGAATGAAATGGAATGGAATGGAATGGAAAGTATGGAATGGAATGGAGAGGAATGGAATGGAATGAACAGGTATGGAATGGAATGGAGAGTTATGGAATGGAATGGAATCGAATCGAATCGAATGTAATGGAAATGAAAGGATATAATGGAGAGGAATGGAATGGAATGCAGTGTATACATGGAATGGAATGGAATGGTTTTGAATGGAAGGGGTTTGAATGGAATTTATGGGAATGGATTGGAATGGAAGGGAATGGAGAGGAAGGGAATGGAATGGAATGGAAAGAAATGAAATGGTAAGGATAGGAATGGAATGGAGATGAAAGAAATGGAATGGAATGGAATGGAATGCAGTGGAATTGAGAGGAATGGAATGGAATGGTATGGAATTAGGTGAAAGGAGAGGAATGGAATGAAATGGAAAGGAATGGAATGGAAAGGAATGGAGATTAATGTAATGGAATGGAGAGGAATTTCATGGAATGGAGGGGAATTGTATGAAATGGAGAAATTTGAATGTAATGGAATGGAATGGAATAAAGAGGAATGTAATCTAATGGAATGGAATGGAGAGGAATAAAATGGATTGGAATGGAAGGGAATGGAATGGAATGGAGAGGAATGTATACCAATGGACGGGGGAGGAATGGAATGGAATGGAGAGGAATGTATACCAATGGACGGGGGAGGAATGGAATGGAATGGACTTACTTTATGGAATGGGGTGGAATGATATGGTTTGGAATGGAATGGTGAGGATGGAATGGAATGGAATGGAATGGAGAGGGAAAGAATGGAATGGAGTTGATTGCAATGGAGAGGAATGGAATGGAATGGAATGGAGAGAAATGCTATGCAATGTAATGGAGAGGAATTGAATGGAGAGGAATGCTATGCAATGGAATAGAGAGGACTGGAATGGAATGGAGCCAGAAGAAGAAGAAAAGAATTGAGAGGAATGGAGAGGAATGGAATGGAATTGAATGGAATGGATAGAAATTGAGTGGAATGGAAAGGAATGTAGTGGAATGGAAGGGGAAAGGAGTGGAGAGGGAAAGAATGGAATAGAGAGGAATGGAGAGGAATGAAATGGGATGGAATGCAGAGGAATGGAATCGAATGGAATGAAGTGGAATGGAATGGAATGGAGAGGAATGGACTGGAATGGAGAGGAATTGAATGGAAAAGAGAGGACTGGAGTTAAATCGAACGGAATGGAATGAGGAATGTAATCTAACGGCATGGATAGGAATGGAATGAAGAGGATTGTAATGGAATTGTATGGAATGGAATGGAGAAAAATGAAATAGAATGGAATAGAATGGAGAGGAATGAAATGGAATGGAAAGAAACGTAGTGGAATGGAGAGGAAAGGAATGAAGAGAAATGGAATGGAATGGAAGGGTTTGGAAAGGAAAGGATTAGAATAGAGAGGAATTGAATGAAGAGGAATGAAATGGAATGGAATGGAATGGAATGCAATAGTAGGAAGAGGAATGGAATGGATTTAAATCCAATGGACTGGAATGGAATGGAATGGAGAGTAATTGAATGGAATGGAAAGGAATTGAAAGGAGAAAAATGCAGAGGAATGGAATGGAAAGGAATGGTAAGGATTAGAATGGAATGGAATGGAATGGAAAGGAATGGAATGGAGAGAAATGGAAAGGAATGAAATGGAATGGATTGGGATGGAATGGATTGGAATGGAATGGAATAGAATGAACAAGTGTAGAACGGAATGGAATGGAGTGGAATGGAGTGGAATGGAATGGAATGGAGTGGAATAGAATGGGATGGAATGTAAAGGACTGTAATGGAGAGGTATGGGACGGAGTGGTGTGTATGGAATTAAAACGAATGGAATGGTTTGGAAAGGATTTGGAGGATTTCAAGGATTTGAATGGAATGGAGCGGAAAGGAATAGATAGGTGAGGAATGGTATGGAAAGTTGTGGAATTGAATAGAATGTAGAGCAGTGGAGAAGAATGGATGGAATTGAAAGAATGAAATGGAATTGAATGGAGAAGAATTAAATGGAATGGAATGGAGAGGAAAGGAATGCAATAGAATGGAATGGAATGGAGTGTAAAGGAAGGGAAAGGAATGGAATAGAATGGAATAAATGGAATGGAGGGGAATGGAATGGCATGGAGTGGAATGGAATTGAATGGAGAGGAATAGAATGGAAAGGAATGGAAAGCAATGGAATGGAATAGAGACATATGGAATGGAATGGAATAAAATGGAATGGGAAGGACTGTAATGGAGAGGAATGGAAGGGAGAGGAATGCAGTGGAATGGAGAGTATGGAACGGAAAGAAATGGAATGTTTTTGAATGGAATGGTGAGGAATGTAATGGAGAAGAATGGAAGGGGATGGAATGGAATGGAATGGAATGGAATGGAATGGAATGGAATGGAATGGAATGGAATGGAATGGAATGGAGAGGAATTAAATGGAATGGAATGGAATACAATGGAATGGAATTGAATGACGAGGAGAGGAATGGAATGGAAGGGAATGGAGGGGAATTGAAGGAATGGAATATAAAGGAGTGGAATAGAATGGAGGAGAAAGGAACGGAATAGAGAGGAATGGAATGGAATGGAGTGGAGAAGAATGGAATGAACTGGAATGGAATGTAAAGAATGGAATGGAGAGGAATGGAATGGAATGGACTGTGAGGTATGGAATCGAATGGAATGGATTAGAGTGGAATGGAAATGAA
This sequence comes from Carlito syrichta, assembly GCF_000164805.1. NCBI lineage: Eukaryota > Metazoa > Chordata > Mammalia > Primates > Tarsiidae > Carlito > Carlito syrichta. The sequence goes on along the minus strand of NW_007255751.1, from coordinate 91,752 downwards.
AGGATGTAATGGAGAGGAATGGAAGGGAGAGGAATGGAGTGGAATGGAGTGTATGGAATGGAATGGTGAGGAATGGAATGGAACGGAATGAAATGAAATGGAGAGGAATGAAATGGGTTGGAATGGAGAGGAATGGAATGAGATGGAATGGAGATTAATGGAATGGAAAGGAATGGAAGGTAATGGAGAGGATTGGAATAGAATGGAATGGAATGGAAATGAAAGGAATGGAATGGATAGTAATGGAATTGACATGAATGAAATGGAATTGAATGGGATCGAATGTATTGCAGTGGATTTGAGAGGAATTGAAAGCAATGGAATGGAATGGTATGGAATTAGGAGATAGGAGATGAATAAAATGGAATGGACTGGAATGAAATTGAATGGAGATGAAGGGAATGGAATGGAAAGGAATGGAGAGGAATGGTGAGAAACGGATTGAAGAGGAATGGAATGGAATGGTTTGGAAAGGAAAGGAATGGAATACAAAGGAATCAAATGGACTGGAATGGAGTGGAATGGAATGCAATCCTATGAAGAGGAATAAAATAGAATTAAATAGAATGTAATGGCATGGAATTGAGATGCATGGAATGGAATGGAATGGAATGGAATGGAATGGAATGGAATGGAATGGAAATTAAAGGAAGTAAGGGAGAGGATTGGAATGGAATGGACTTTATGGAATGGAATGGAATGGAGAGGTAAGGAATGGAATGGAGAGGACTGTGATGGAGAGGAATGGAATGGAATGGAGAGGGAAGGAGAATAATGGAATGGAGAGGAATAGAGAGGAATAGAATGAAATTGAATGGAGTGGAATGGAATTGAGGGAAATGAAATGGAATGGTGTGGAATGGAATGGGGAGCAATGAAATGAAATGGACAGGAATGGAATGAAAAGGAATGGTTTCGATGGAATGGAGTGGAATGGAATGGAATGAAGTGAAGTGAAGGTGGGATGGAGTGTAAGGCATGGAATGGAGTTGAATGAAATGGGATGTAATGGAGAATAATGGAAGTCTGGAATGCAATGATATGGAATGCATTGGTATGGAATGGGAAGGAATAACATAGAGAGAAAGAATGGAAAAAATGGAATGGATTGGAGAGGAATGAAGTGGAAAGGAGTGTAGTGGTATGGAATGGAGAGGAATGGAATGGAATGGAATGGAATGAAATGGAGATTAATGTAATCTAATGGAATGGAGAGGAAAGGAATAGAGAGGAATGGAAGGGATTGGGAAAGGAAGGGAGTGGAATGGAATGGAGAGGAATGGAATACAATGGAAAGGAATGGAAAGAAATGGAGAGGAATGGCATGGAGAGCACTTGAGAGGAATGGAATGGAATGGGATGGAGTGGAAAGGAATGCAGAGGAATAGAATGGAATGTAATGGAGACGAATGGATTGGAATGCGGAGGAATGGAGAGGAATGGCATGGAGAGCAATTGAGAGGAATGAATGGAATGGAATGGAGTGGAATGGAATGCAGAGGAATAGAATGGAATGGAATGGAGACTAATGGAATGGAATGGAGAGGAATGGAATTGAATGGAATGGAATTGAAAGGACAGAATGAAATCAAATGGAAAGTTGAGGAAAGTAATGGAGAGGAGTGGAATGGATTGGAATGGAAGGGAATGGAAAGGATTAGAGAGGAATGGAGAAGAATGGCATGGAGAGCAATTGAGAGGAATTGAATGAAATGAATGGAATGCAGAGGAATGTAATGGAATGGAGAATAATGAATAGATTGGTTGGAATGCAATGGAATGACAATGATGGAATGGCAAGGAATGGGATGGAAGGGAATGGAATGGAAGGAAAAGGAGAGGAATGGAATGCAATGGAATGGAGTGGAATGGAGAGGATGGAATGGAATGGAATGGAATGCAGAGGGAAGGAGAGAAATGGAATGGAGAGGAATAGAGAGGAATTGAATTGAATGGATTGGAATGGAATTGAGTAGAGTGGAATGGAAAGGAGTGGATTGGAAAGGGGAATATTGGAAAGGAATGTGAAGGAATGGAATGGAATAGAGAGAAATGGAATGGAATGGAGAGGATTGGAATGGAATGGAATGGAGTGGGAAGGAATGAAGTGTAATGGAATGGAGTGGATTGCATGGGATAGAAAGGGTGAAAATGGAATGAATGGAGAAGAATGAAATGGTACGGAATGGAGAGGAGTGGAATGCATGGAATGGAATGGAATGGAGAGAAAAGGAACGGAATAGAATGGAATGGAGAGGAATAGAATTAAATGGAGTGGAATGGAATGGAATGGCGAGAAATGGAATGGAATGGAAAGGAGAGGAATGGAATGGAATGGAAAGAAATGGAATGGAATGGAATGGAATGGAGAGTAATGTAATCTAATGGAATGTAGAGGACAGGAATGGAGAGGAATGGAATGGATTGGAAAAGGAAGGGAATGGAATGGAATGGAGAGGAATGGAATGCAATGGAAAGGAACAGAATGGAATGGAGAGGAATGGAGAGGAATGGCATGGAGAGCAATTGAGACGAATGGAATGGAATGGAATGGAGTGGAAAGGAATGCAGAGGAATAGAATGGAATGGAATGGAGACGAATGGAATGGAATGGAGAGGAATGGAATTGAATGGAATGGAATTGAATGGAGAGCAATGAAACAAATGGAAAGTTGAGGAAAGTTATGGAGAGCAATGGAATGGATTGGAAAGGAAGGGAATGGAATGGATTGGAGAGGAATGCCATGGAGAGCAGTTGAGAGGAATGGAATGAAATAGAATGGAATGCAGAGGAATGGAGAAGAATGAATAGAGTGGTTGGAATGCAATGAAATGACAATGATGAAATGGCGAGGAATGGAATAGAAGGGAAGGGAAGGGAATGGAATGGAATGGAATGGAATGGAATTGAGAGTAATGTAATCTAATGGAATGGAGAGGAAAGGAATGGAGAGGAATGGAATGGATTGGAAAGGAAGGGAATGCAATGGAATGGAGAGGAATGGAATGCAATGGAAAGGAACGGAATGAAATGGAGAGGAATGGAGAGGAATGGCATGGAGAGCAATTGAGAGTATTGGAATGGAATGGAGTGGAGTGGAATGGAATGTAGAGGAATAGAATGGAATGGAATGGAGACGAATGGAATGGAATGGAGAGGAATGGAATTGAATGGAATGGAATTGAATGGAGAGTAATGAAATCAAAAGGAAAGTTGAGGAAAGTAATGGAGAGGAATGGAATGGATTGGAATGGAAGGGAAAGAAAAGGATTGAAGAGGAATGGAGAGGAATGGCAGGGAGAGCAATTGAGAGGAATGGAATGAAATGAATGGAATGCAGAGGAATGGAATAGAGTGGAGAGGAATGAATAGAGTGGATGGAATGCAATGGAATGACAATGATGGAATGGCGAGGAATGGAATGGCAGGGAATGGAATGGAATGAAAAGGAGAGGAATGAAATGCAATGGAATGGAATGGAGAGGATGGAATGGAATGGAATGCAGAGGGAAGGAGAGAAATGGAATGGAGAGGAATTGAATGGAATGGTTTGGAATGGAATTGAGTAGAATGGAATGGAAAGGTGTAGAATGGAAAGGGGAATATTGGAAAGGTGGAGGAATGGAATGGAATAGAGAGAAATGGAATGGAATGGAGAGGATTGGAATGGACTGGAATGGAGTGGAATGGAATGGAGTGGAATGGAGTGGATTGGATGGGATAGAAAAGGTGGAAATGGAATGAATGGAGAAGAGTGAAATGGTATGGAATGGAGAGGAGTGGAATGCAATGGAATGGAATAGAATGGAGAGAAAAGGAATGGAATAGAATGGAATGGAGAGAAATAGAATTAAATGGAGAGGAATGGAATGGAATGGCGAGGAATGGAATGGAGGGAATGGAATGGAGAGGAATGAAATGGAATGGAATGGAGAGGAATTGAATGGTATGGAATGGAATGGAAAGGAATAGAAAGGAATTGAGTATAGAGGAATGGAATGGAATGTAGAGGAATGGAACAGAATGGAATGGCATGCAATTGAGAGAAATGGAATGGAATGGAATAGAATGGAAATGAGAGGAATTGAATGGAATAGAGAGGAAGGGAATGGATTGGAATGGAATAGTGAGGAAAGGAATGCCATGAAATGGAGAGGAAAGGATTAGAATGTAATGAAATGGATAGGAATGGAATGGAGAGAAATAGAATGGAAAGAAATGGAATGGAATGGATATGAATTGAGAGGAATGGAATGGAGCGTAATGGATTGTATTGGAATGTCATGGAACAGAATGGGTTGGAGTGGAAAGGAATGGAATAGACAGGAATGGAGACGAATGGAATGGAAGGGCATGGAATTGAATGGAGTGGAGTGCAATTGATTGGAATGGAATGGAATGTGAGGAAAGAATTGAATGGAATGGAGTGGAAGGGAATGGGGTGGAGTGGAAGGGAAAGGAATGGAATGGAATGCAATGGAACAGAACGGAATGACAAGGAATGGAGTGGAAAGGAATGGAATGAAATGGAATGGAGAGGAGAAGAATAGAATGGAATGGAATGCAATGGATCGGACTGGAATGGAATAGAATGGAATGGAATGGATTGGAATGGAATGGCGAGGAATGGAATGCCAAGAAAAAGAGAGGGACGGATTAGAATGTAATTGAATGGATAGGAATGGACTGGAGAGAAATAGAAAGGATTGAAATGGAATGGAATGGAATGGATAAGAATTGAGAGGAATGGAATAGAGTGTAATGGATTGGAGTGGAATGTCATGGAATGGAATTAGTTGGAGTGGAATGGAATGGAATAGAGAGGGTTGTAGACGAATGGAATAGAATGGAATGGAGAGAAATGGAATGGAATGAGCTGGAATGGAATGGGGTCCAATTGAAGGGAAAGGAATGGAATGGTATACAATCGTACTGAACGGAATGTCCAGGAATGGAGTAGAAAGGAATGGAATGGAAGGGAGAGGAATAGAATGGAATGGAACGCAATGGAGAAGACTGGAATTGAGAGGAATGGAATGGAATGGAAAGGAGAGAAATGGAATGGAGAGGAATGGAATGCAATGGTATGGAGAGGACGGGAATGAAGAGGAATGGAATGGAATGAAAAGTAATGGAGAGGGCAGGAGAAGAAAGGAATTGAGAGGAATGTAGAGGAATGGAATGGAATGGAGAGGTATGGAATGGAATCGAAGAGAATGCAATGGGATAGAATCAAATAGATTGGAATGGAAATGAAAGGATGTTATGGAGCGGATTGGAAGGGAGAGGAATGGAATGGAATGGACTGTATGCAATGGAATGGAATGGTTTGGAATTGAATGGGTTGGAATGGAGTCTAACGAAATGGAAGGGAATGGAAAGGAGTGGAATGGAATGGAATGCAAAGGAATGGAAAGAAATGGAATGGAATGGATATGAATGGAATGGAGATAAATGAAATTGAATTAATTGGAATGGAATGGAATGCAGTGGAATTGAGAGGAATGGAATGGAATGGTATGGAATTAGGGGAAATGAGAAGAATGGAATGGAATGGATGGAATGGAATGGAAAGGAAAGGACTGGAGATGAATGGAATGGAATGGAATGGATTGGAATGGAATGGAGAGAAGTGGAAAGGCATGGATTGATGAGGAATGGAATGGTTGGAAAGGAAGGGAATGGAATGGAGAGGAATCAAATTAAGTGGAATGGAAAGGAATGGAATGCAATCGAATGAAGAGGAATGGAATGGAATAAATGAAATGGAAGGGAATTTGGAGGTATGGATTGGAATGGAATGGAATGTAAATGAAAGGATGTAAAGCCAGGAATGGAAGGGAGAGGAATGGAATGGAATAGACTTTATAGAATGGAATGGTTTGGAATGAAATGGTGAGTATGGATTGGAATGGAGAGTAAAGGAGTGGAATAGAGAGGAGTGCAATCGAGAGGCATGGAATGGAATGGAATGGAGACGAATGGAATGAATATGAATGGTATGCAATGGAATGGAGAGGACTGGAACAGATATGAGAAGAATGGAATGGAGAGGAATAGAGAGGAATGGAATGGAATTGAACGGAATGGATTGGAATTGAGTGGAATGGAATGGAACAGAGTGGAATGCAATGGGGAGGAATGGAATGGAATGGAGAGGAATGGAAAATAATGGAGAGAAGTGGAATGCAATAGAGTGGAATGGAAAGGAATGGCGAAGAGTGGAAGTGAAATGGAGTGTAATGCATGGAGTGGAATTGAATGAAATGGAAGTGAATGGAGAAGAATGATAAAAATGGAATGGAGAGGAATAGAATGCAATGGTATGAAATGGAAAGAATGGAATGGAGAGGAAATGAATGGAATAGAATGGATTAGAATGGAGAGGAATGGAATGTAAAGGAGGGGAATAGCATGGATTGGAGAGGAATGGAATGGAATGGAGAGAATGGAATGGATTGGAATGGAATGGAATGGAATGGAATGGCATAAGAGGAATGTAATATTACGGAAAGGAAAGGAATGGAATGGAGAGGAATGGAATGGATTGGAATGGAAGGGAATGGAATTGAATGAAGAGGAAGGGAAAGGAATGGAAATGAATGGAATGGAATGGAGAGGCATGAAGAGGAATAGCATGGAGAGTAATTGAGAGAATGGGAATGGAATGGAATGTAGAGGAATGGAATGGAATGGAGTAGAACGGAATAGAGTGGAGTGGATTGCAATGGAATGGCATAGAATACAATGGTGAGGAATGGAATGGAAGGGAATGAAATTGAAAGGAATGAAAAGGACAGTAATGGAATGGAATGCAAAGGAATGGAATGGAATGAAGAGGAATGGAATGGAATGGAGTAGAATGGAAGGGAATGGAGACAAATGGAATGGGAAAGAATGGAAAGGAATGTGGAGCAATGGAATGGAATAGAGAGGAATGGAATGAAATTGAATGGAATGGAATGAAATGGAATGGAATGGAGTGGAGTTGAGAGGAATGCATGGAATAGAAAGGGATGAAATGGAAAATAATGGAGAATGAAAAGGAATGTAAAGGCAAGGAATGGAATGCAATGGAAAGGAATGGAGAGGTAAGGAATGGAATGGAATGAAAAGGAATGAAACGGAATCGAATGGAATGGAGAGGAATTGAATGCAATGTAAAGGAATGGAAAGGAATGTAATGTAATTTAATGGAGAGGAATGAAATGGAATGTAATGGAATGGAGAAGAATCGAATGGAATGGAATAGAATGGAATGGAGAGGAACGGAATGGAATGGGATGGAATGGAATGGAATGGAGAGGAATTCAATGGAATGGAGAGGAATGGAATGGAATGAAATGAATAGGAATGGAATGGAAAGGATTGGAATGGAATGGAGAGGAATTGAATGGAATGGATAAGAATGGAATGGAGAGGAATGGGGAGGAATGGATTGGAATGGAATGGTGAGGAATGGAAAGAATGGAGAAGAATGGAATGTAAAGGAGTGGTTTGGAAGGAAACATAGTGGAATGGAATGGAGTGGAGAGGAGGTGGAGTAGAGTGTAAAGGTTGGAATGGAAAGGAATGAAAAGGAATGGAATCGAGAAGAATGAAATGGAATGGAATGTAAAGGAATGGAATAGAATGGAATGGAAAGGAGAGGAATGGAATGTAATGGAGAGGAATGAACAGGAATGGAATGGAGGGGAATGGAATGGAATGAAAAGGATTGGAATGGAATGGAGTGGAATGGAATGGAGAGGAATGGAATGGAATGGAATGAATTGGAGGGGAATAGAATGGAATGGAAAGGATTGTTTTGGAGAGGAATGGAAGGGAGGGCAATGGAATCGAATGGAGTGCATGGAATGGAACGAAATAGAATGTTTCTGAAAGGAATGGTGAGGAATGGAATGGAGAGTAACGGGAAGGGATGCAATGTAATGTAATATAAGGGAATGGAATGGAATGGAGAGGAATGGAATGGAAGGAATGGAGAGGAATTAAATGGAATGGAATGGAATGCAATGAAATGGACAGGAATTTAGAGCAATGGAATGAAATCGAAAGGAATGAAATTTAGGGATACTGAATGGAAAAGAATAGAAAGGAATGGAATGGAATGGAGAGTAATGTAACGGAATGGAGAGGGATAAAATGGAATGGAGTGGAGAGGAATGGAAGGGAATGTAGAGGATCGAAATGGAATGGAATGGAATGGAGAGGAATGGAGAAGAATTGAATGGAATTGCGAGGAATGGAATCGAATGGAATAGAATGGAATGGAATCGAATGGGATGGAAATGAAAGAATGTAATGGAGAGTAATGGAAGGGAGAGGCATGGAATGGAATTGAGTGTATGCAATAGAACGGAATGGAATGGTTTGGAATGGAATGCAGAGGAATGGAATGGAAGGGAATGGAGAGGAATGGAATGGAAAGTATTGCAGAGTAATGGAATGGAATGTAGTAGAAGGGAATGGAGAGGAATGGCATGGAATGAACTGGAAAGGAATGGAATGGAATGGAGGTGAATGAAATGGAATTAAAGGGAAATGAATTGAATGGAATGGAATGGAATGCAGTGGAAATGAGAGGAATTTAGAGTAATGGAATGGAATGTATGAAATTTAGAGGAAAAAAGAGGAATAGAATGGAATGGAATGGAAGCGGGAGGAATGTAATGGAATGGAGAAGAATGGAATGAAGAGGAATGGAATGGAATGGTTTGGAAAGGAATGAAAAGGAATTGAGAGGTAACGAATCAAGTGGAAAGGAGTGGAATGGAATGGAGAGGATAGGAATGAGATGAAACGGAATGGAAAGAAATGGAATGGAGAGGAGAGCAATGGAATAGAATGGAATGGAAGGGAGAAGATTGGAATGGAAAGGAGAGGAATGGACTGGAATGGAGAGGAATGAATTGGAGAGGCAAGGAATGGAATGGAATGGAATCGAATGGAGATGATGGGATCCGATGGAAAGGATTGGAATGGAATGGGATAAAGAGGAATGGAGAGGAACGGAATAGAGGTGAATTGAAAGGATGCATGGAATGGAATGGAATGCAGACGGACATAATGGAATAAAAAGGAAGTGAATTGAACAGAATTGAAAAGAATTGAATGAAATAGAAAGGATAGGAATGGGAAAGGATGGAGAGGAATGGAAAGGAATGGAATGGAGAGAAGTGAAATGGAATAGAATGGAGATGAATGGTATGGAATGGAATGAAATTGAATAGAATGGAATGCAATTGAATAGAATGGAGAGGATTTAAATGTAGAGGAATGGATTGGGATGGAGAGGAATGAAATGGAATGAATTGGAAAGGAATGGAATAGAATGGAATGGAGTGGAATGGAGTGCAAATGAATAGAATGATTTAGAGCGGTGTGGATCGGAATAAAATGGAATGGAATAGAATGCAAAGGAATGGTGAGAAATTGAATGGAAAGGAGTGGAATGGAGATAAATTATGTGGAATGCAAGTGCTTGCAATGGAATGGAATGGATAGGAATAGAATAGAGAGGAATGAAATGGAAAGGAGAGGTATGGTATGGGATGGAATGGAAGAATTGTAATGCAGAGGAATGGAGGGAAAGGAATGGAATGGAATGGAGAGTATGGAATGGAACTAAATGGAATGATTTGGAATGGAATGTTGAGTAATGGAATGGAATGGAATGGAGAATAATGAAATGGGATGGTATGGAAAGTAATGAAAAGGAATGGAGAGGAATAGAATGCAATGGAATGGAATGGAATGCAATGGGTTGGAAAGGAATGGAGAGGAATGGAATTAAGAGGACTGGATTGTAATGGAGTGGAATGGAAAGGAATTCAGAGGAATGCAATGGAATGGAATAGTATAGAATGGAGAGGATTGGAATGGAGAGGGATGGAATGGAATGGAGTGGAATGGAATGGAATATAGAGTAAAAGAGAGGAATGGAATGGAATGGAGAGGAATGGAATGAAATGGAAGGGAATGTAATGGAGAAGAACGGAGAGTAATAAATGGTGTGGAATTGAGAGGAAGGGATGGAATGGAGTGGAATACAGAAGAATGGAATGGAATGGAACGGAGAGGAATGGAGAGGAGTGGAATGGAGAGGAAAATAATGGAATGGAATGGAGACGATTGGCATAGAATTGAATGGAATGGAATGGATAGGAAAGTAATGAAAAGAAAGGGAGAGAAATCGAATGGAGATGAATGAAACGTAATAGAATGAATTGGAATGGAATGAAATGCAGATGATAGGAGAGGAATGGAATGGAATGGAGAGGAATGGAGAGGAATGGAACGGAATATAGAGGAAAGGAGGGGAATTTAACGGAATGGAATGGAATATAGAGGCAAGTAGAGGAATGGAATGGAATGGAGAGAAACGGAATGGAATGGAATGGAATGGATATTAATGGAGAGGAATGGAATGTGGTGGAATTGAGAGGAAGGAATGGAATACATAGGAATGGAATGGAAAGAAGTGGAATGAAATTTTGTGTAGTGGAATGAAAAGGAATGGAATGGAACGGAATGGAGAGGAATGGAAAGGAAAGAGATGGATTGAAATGGAATGACATGGAGAGGAATGGAGTGGAATAGAATCGAATGGAGAGGAGTAGTATGGAATGGAATGGAACGGAGAGGATAGGAATGGAATAGAATAGAATGGAATGAAGAGGAATGGAATGGAATGGAGAGTATTAACATGGAATGCAGAGATCTGGAATGGTATGGAATGGAGAGTAAAGAAAAGGAATGTAATGGAATTGAATGCAATTACAGAAGAATAGAACTGAATTGAATGGAATGGAAAGAAGTGGAATGCAATGGAATGGAAAGGAGGGGAATGGAATGAAGAGAATTGTATGGAATGGAATGGAATGGAAAGGAATAGAGAGGAAAGGAATGAAATGGAATGGAATGGTATGGAATGGAGAGGAGTGGAAAGGAGAGAAATGGGGAGGAATATAATGGAATGGAATGGAGGGGATTGAATTGGAATGGAAAGGAATGGACAGGAAAGTAACGGAATGAAACTCACAGGATTGGAATGGAGATGAATGAAATGGAATTGAATCGATTGGAATGGAGTGAAGAGGTATTAAGAGGAATGGAGGTAATGGAATGGAATGGCAGGGAATGGAGAGTAAAGGAGAGGAATGGAATGGAAATGAGATGAATGGAGAGGAAGGTAATGAAGAGAAATGGTTTTGAAAGGAAAGGATTGGAATGAGAGGAATCGAATGAGGAGGAATGAATTGGAATGGAAAGGAGTGGAATGGAATGGAATGGACTGGAATGAAATAGAATGGAGAAGAATGGAATGTAATTGAATGAAATGGAATGGAAGGTTATGGAGAGGAATGTAACGGAATGGAAGAGAGAGGAATAGAATTGAATGGAGAGGAATGAAATGGAATGGAATGGAATGGAATGTAGAGCACTGGAATGGAGAGGAATGGAATGGATAGAAATGGAATGGAATGGAGAGGAATGGAATGGATAGAAATGGAATGGAGAGGAAAGGAAGGCAATGGAAAGGACAGCACGATAATTGAGATGAATGGAATGGAATGCAATGGAGAGGGAAGGAGAAGAATGGAATGGAGAGGTAGGAAGAGGAATGGAATGGAATGGAGTGGAGTGGAGTGGATTGGGGAGGAAGGGAATGGAATGGAGCAGAATGTAATGGGTAGGAGAGGAATGTATTGGAATGGAGTGGAATGGAATGGAATAGAATGGAGTGGAGTGGAGTAGAATGGATGGAATGGAAAGGAATTAAATGGAATGGAATGGAGAGGAATGGAATAGGATGGAATGGAGTTTAATGGAATGGAATGGAAAGGAATGGAGAGGAATGGAATGGAATGGAATGGAGACGAAAGGAATGGGTTGGAATGGAGTTTATTGGAATGCAATGGAATGGAGGGGTATGGAGAGGAATGGAATGGTATGGAATGGCAAGGAATGGAATGGAGAAGGATGGAGAGGAAAGGAATGGAAAGGCATGGAATGGAGAGAATGAAATGGAATGGAATGGAAAGGAATGAAATGGAATGGAATGGAAAGGAATGGAATGGAATGGAGATGAATGGAATGGTATGGAATGGAACGCAACGGAATAGAATGGAGAATACTGAAAAGGAGAGGAATGGATCGGAATGCAGAGGAAAATAATGGAATGGGAAAGAATGGAGAGGACTGAAATGGAATGGAATGGAATGGAATGGAATAGAAACAAAGTAATGGAATGAAATGGAGGGGGATGTAATGAAGATGAATGAAATGGAATTGAAAGGAATTAAATAGAAATGAATGGAATAAAGAGGAATTGATAGGAATGAAGAGGAATGGAATGGAATGGTATGGAATATAGAAGAAAGGAGAGGAATGGAATGGAATGAAGTGGAATGGAGAGGAATGGAATGGAAGAGAATGGAATGTAGAAGAATGGAGAGAAATGCAGAGGAATGGGATGAATAAGAAAGGAATAGAATGGAATGGGTTGGAAAGAAAACGAATGGGATAGAGAGGAATCGAAGGAAGAGGAATGGAATGGATTTGAAAGGAACAGAAAGCAATGGGATGAAGAGGAATGGAATGAAACGGAAAGGAATGGAGAAGAATTTAATGGAATGAGTTGGAAAGGAATGCAATGAAATGGAAAGGAATGGAATTGAATGGAAAGGAATGAAATGGAGAGGAATTTAATGGAATGGAATGGAGATGAATGGAATGGAGAGGAATGGAATGGAATGGAATGGAATGGGGAATGGAGAGGAATGGGATGGAGAGGAATTGAGAGGAAGGGAATGTAATGGATTGGAATGCAGAGGAATGGAATGGAATGGATTAGAATGGAATATTGTGCAGAGGAATGGAGTGGAATGGGATGGAAATGGAATGGAATGGAATGGCGAGGAAAATAATGGAAAGGAATGGAAAGAAATGAGACAGAAAGGACAGGAATAGAATGGAAGGAAATAGAATGGAATGGAGAGCAATGGACTGAATTGGAGTGGAATTGAATGGAATGGATGGAAATGAAAAGGAGAGGAATGGAATGGAATGCAGAGGTAGGTAGAGGAATGGAATGGAGAGGAATGGAATACAATGGAATGGAGAGAATGGAATTGAATGGAGAGGAATGGAATGGAATAGGATGGAGAGGAATGGAATGGAATCGAATGGAATCGAGAAGAATTTAATGTAAGTTAATGGAATGGAATGGAGAGGAATAGAATGGAATGGAGAGAAATGGAATGGAATGGAAAGGAATAGAAATGAATGGAATAGAATGGAATGGAATGGTATGGAATTGTTAGGAATGGAGAGGAGTGGATTGTAGAAAAATAGAGAGGAATATAACGGAATGGAATGGAATGGAATGTAGAGGACTGAAATGGAATGGAATGGAATGGAATAAAATGGACAGGTGTATAACGGAATGAAATGCAGAGGGATGGAATGGAGAAGAATGAAACGGAATTGAATGGATTGGAGTGGAATGGAATGGAATGCAGATGAAAAGAAAAAAACGGAATGGAATGGAATGGAGAGGAATGGAGAGGAATGGAATGGAATAAAGGGGAAAGGAGAGGAATGGAATGGAATGAAATATAGAGGAAAGGAGAGGAATAAAATGGAATGGAATTTAGAGTAATGGAAAGGAATGGAACGGAATGGAATGGAAAGCATAGGAATGGAGAAGAATGGAATGGAGTGGAATTGAGAGGAAGGAATGGAATGGAATGCAGAGAAATGGAATGGATTGGAATGGAGTTGAATGAAATTTATTGTAGTGGATTGAAATGGAATGGAATGGAGAGGAATAGAATGGAATGAAATGTAGAGGAAAAGAATGGTATAGAATGGAATGGAATTAAGAGGAATGGAGAGGATAAGAATGAAATGCAGAGTACTGGACGGTATGGAATGAAGAGGAATGGAATGGAATGAAATTGAATGGAATGGAAAGGAATGGAATGGAATGGTATGGAATACATTTGAATGTAATATAGTCGTTGGAACTGAAAGGAATAGAAAAGAAAGGAGAGGAATGGAATGGAATGGTATGGAGAGGAATGGAATTGAGATAATTCTATGGAATGGAATGGAAAGGAATAGAGAGGAATGGAAGGGAATGAAGAGGAATGGAGAGGAATATAATGGAATGGAATGGAATGGTAAGGAATGGACAGGAAAGCAATGGAATTAAACGGAGAGTAATGGAATGGAGATGAATGAAATGGAATTGAATGGATTGGAATGGAATGGAATAAAATGCAATGTAATTAAGAGGAATGGAGGGAATGGAATGGAATGGTATCGAATGGAGAGGAATGTAGAGGAATGCATTGGAATGGAATGGAATCGAATAGAAAGAAATGCAGAGGACGGGAATGAAGAGGAACAGAAAGTAATGGAATGGTTTAGAAATCAAAGGATAGGAATGGAGAGGAATCAAATGAAAAGGAATGGAATGGAATGGAATGGAGTGGAGTGGAAAAAAGAAAGGAATGGAATGGAAAGGAAAGGAATGGAATGGAGAGGAAAGGAATGGAATGGAATGGAATCGAATGGTGATGATGGGATCCGATGAAAAGGATTGGAATGGAATGGAATAGAGAGGAATGGAGAGGAATGGAATTGAGATGAATCGAAAGGAATGAATGGAATGGAATGGAATGCAGATGAACGTAATGAATAAAAAGGAATTGAATGGAATAGAATTCAAAAAAATCGAATGGAATGGAAAGAAAAGGAATGAAAAAGGACGGAGAGGAATGGAATGGAAAGGAATGCAATGGAGAGGGAAGAAATGGAATGGAATGGAAAGAAATGGAATGGAATGGGGATGAATGGTATGGAATGGAATGGAATAGAATGGAACACAATGGAATAGAATGGAGAGGATTTAAGTGTAGAGGAATGGATTGGGATGGAGAGGAATGAAATGGAATCAATTGGAAAGGAATGGAATGGAGTGGAATGGAATGGAACGGGGTGGAATGAAGTGCAAATGAATAGAATGATTTAAAGCGGTGTGGATCAGAATGGAATGGAATGGAATGGAATAGAATGGAGAGGAATGGAATGTAATGGAGTGGAATGGAGAGAAATTATGTGGAATGCAAGTGATTGCAATAGAATGGAATGGATAGGAATAGAAAGGAGAGGAATGAAATGGAAAGAAGAGGTATGGAATGGAATGGAATGGAATGGAATGGAATGGGAAGAATTGTAATGCATAGGAATGGAAGGGAGATGAATGGAAAGGAATGGAGGGTATGGATTGGAACGAAATGGAATGATTTGGAATGGAATGGTGAAAACTGGAATAGAATGGAAAGGAGAGTAATGAAATGGGATGGTGTGGAAAGTAATGGAATAGAATGGAAAGGAAAGGAGAGGATGGAATGCAATGGAATGGAATAGAATGGAATGGATAGGAATGGAGAGGAATGGAATGGAATGGAGTGGAATGGAAAGGAATACAGAAGAATGGAATGGAATGGAATGGAATGGAATGGAATAGAATGCAGAGAATTGGAATGGCGACGAATGGAATGGAATGGAATATAGAGGAAAGGAGAGGAATGGAATAGAATGGAGAGGAATGGAATGGAATGGAAGGGAATGAAACGGAGAAGAAAGGAGAGGAATGGAATGGAGTGGAATTGAGAGGAAAGAATGGAATGGAGTGGAATACAGAGGAAGGGAATGGAATGGAATAGAGAGGAATGGAGAGAAGTGGAATGGAGAGGAATTGAGAGGAAAATAATGGAATGGAATGGAAAGTATTGACATGGAATTGAATGGAATGGAATGGACAGGAAAGTAATGAAAAGAAATGGAGAGGAATCGAATGGAGATAAATGAAACGTAATAGAATGGATTGGAATGGAATGGAATGCAGTTGAAAGGAGAGGAATGGAATAGAATGGGATGGAATGGTGAGTATTGGAGAGGAATGCAATGGAATATAGAGGAAAGCAGAGGAATTTAATGGAATGGAATAGAATATAAAGGCAAGTAGAGGAATGGAATGTAATGGAGAGAAAAGCAATGAAATGGAATGGAATGGATAGGAATGGAGAGGAATGGAATGTGGTGGAATTGAGAGGAAGGAATGGAATGCAGAGGAATGGAATGGGAAGGAGTGGAATAAAATTTTGTGTAGTGGAATGAACTGGAATGGAATGGAACAGAATGGAGAGGAATGGAAAGGAAAGAGATGGAATGAAATGGAATGGAATGGAGAGGAATGGAATTGAATGGAATCAAATCGAATGGAGTGGAGTAGAATGGAATGGAATCGAACGGAGAGGAAAGGAATGGAATAGAATTGAATGAAATGAAGAGAACTGGAATGGAATGGAAGGATTAACATGGAATGGAGAGTTCTGAAATGGTATAGAATGGAGAGTATAGGATAGGAATGTAATGGAATTGAATGGAATTGGAGAGGAATAGAACTGAATTGATTGGAATGGAAAGAACTGGAATGTAATGGAATGGAAAGGAGAGGAAGGGAATGAAGAGAATTGTAGGGAATGAAATGGGAAGGAATAGAGAGGAAAGGAATAGAATGAAATGAAATGATATGGAATGGAGAGGAGTGGAATGGAGAGAAATGGAAAGGAATACAATGGAAAGGAATGGAGAGGATTGAATTGGAATGGAACAGAATGGACAGGAAAGTAACGGAATGAAACTCAGAGGAATGGACTGGAGATGAATGAAATGGAATTGAATTGATTGGAATGGAATGGAATGGAATGGAATGAAGAGCAATTAAGAGGAATGGTGGTAATGGAATGGAATGGTAGAGATTGTAGAGGAATGGAGAGGAATGGAAAGGAATGGAATGAAATGGAATGGATTTAAGAGGAATGGAGAGGTAGGTAATGAAGATAAATAGTTTTGAAAGGAAAGGATTGGAATGAGAGGAATTGAATAAAGAGGAATGGAATGGAAAGGAGTGGAATGGAACGGAATGGTGAAGAATGGAATGGAATTGAATGAAATGGAATGGAATGGTATGGAGAGGAATGTAACAGAATGGAAGGGAGAGGAATGGAATTGAATGGAGAGGAATGGAATGGAATGGAATCGAATGGAGAGAAATGGGATCGGATGGAAAAGAATGGAATGGAACGGAATAGAGAGGAATGGAATGGAATGGAATGCAATGGAATGGAATGAATTGGAATGAAATGGAATGGAATGGAATGGAATAGAGAGAAATTGTAAGGAATGGAATGGAGATGAATTGAGAGGAATGAATGGAATGGAATGGAATGGAATGCAGACGAAAGGAATAGAATAAAATGGAATTGAATGGATTGTAATAGAAAGGAATGGAATGGAGAAGAATGGAGATGAATGGAAAGGAAAGGAATGGAGAGAAATGGAATGGAATGGAATAGAAAGGAATGGAATAGAATGGAATGGAGAGGAATGAAATGGAATGGAATGGAATGGAATGGAATGGAATGAAATGGAATAGAATGGAGAGGAATTAAATGGAAGGTAATAGGATGTAATGAAATGGAGAGGAATGGAATAGGATGGAGAGGAATGAAATAGAATGAATTGTAAAGGAATGGAATAGAGTGGAATGGAATGGAATGGAAATGAATCAAACGGATTGGAGTGTGGGGACTGGATTGGAATGTAATGGAATGGAGAGGAATGGGATGGAATGCAATGGAATGGGATTGAATCGAATGGAGAGGAATTGAATGGAATGGAGAGGTATGGAATGGAATAGAATGGAATGGAATGGAAAGGATTGTAATGAAGAGGAATGGAAGGGAGAGAAAGGAAATGGATTGGAGTGTATGCAATGGAACTAAATGGAAAGTTTTGGAATGGAATGGTGAGGAATGAAATGTAATGGAGAAGAATGGAATGAGATGGAATGGAAAGTAATGGAATGGAATGAAATGGAATGGAAAGGAATGGAATGGAGAGTATAAGACTGGAAGGGAATTGAATGGAAAGGAGAGGTATTAAATGCGATGGAGTGGAGTGGAATGGAATGGAGTGGAGAATAATGAAATGGAATGGAATGGAGAGGAATGGGGAGGTATAGAATGGAGATGAATTGAAAGGATGGAATGGAATGGGTTGGAATGCAGACGAAAGGACTGGATTAAATGAAAAGGAAAGGAATGAAATGGATTGGAGAGGAATGGAAAGGAATGGAAACAATGAAATATAGAAAAATGGAGAGGAATGGAATGGAAAGGAATGGAATGGATAGAAATGGAATGGATTGGAATGGAAAAAATGGAATGGATGGAAAGGAAAGGTTAGGAATGGAATGCAACGGAAAAGAATGGATAGGAATGGAATGGAATGAAATGGAAAGTAATGAAATGGAAAGGAGGGGAATGAAATTGAGGGGAATAGAATGGAATGGATGGAATAGAATGTAATGAATGGAGATGAAAGGAATGGGATTGAGAGGAATGAAATGGAATGGAGTGGATTGGAATGAAATGGAGTGGAATGGAAAGGAGTGGTGTGGAATGGAATGGAATGGAATGGAGAGGCGAAGATTGAAATGGAATGGAAGGGAAATGAATAGAATCGAAAACAAAGTAATGGAATGAAATACAGGGGAATGGAATGAGGATGAATGAAATGGAATTGAATGGATTGAAATAGAAAGAAATGGAATGCAGAGGAATCGATAGGAATGGAGAGGAATGGAATGGAATTTAGAAGAAAGGAGAGGAATGGAATGGAATAGTATCGAATGGAGTGCAATGGAGAGGAATGAAATGAAATGGAGGAGAATGTAGAGAAATACAGATAAATGGAAAGAATAGGAATGTTATAGAATGGAATTGTTTGAAAAGAAAAGGATTAGGATGGAGAGGAATCGAATGAAGAGGAATGGAATGGCATTAAATGGGACGGAAAGTAATGGAGTGAAATGGAAAGGAATGGAGAAAATGGAATGGAATGGAATGAGGAGAATGGAATGGAATGGAAATGAATGGAATTGAATAGAATGGAATGAATTGGAGAGGAATTTAATGGAATGAAATGGAGAGGAATTGAATGGAATGAAGTGGAGAGGATGGAAGGAAAAGGAATTCAAAGGAAATGAGAGGAAGGAAATAGAATGGAATGGAATGCAGAGAAATAGAATGTAAATGATTAGACGGAATATTGAGGAGAGGAATGGGATGGAATGGAATGGAATGGCAGGGAATGGAATGAGATGGAAAGGAGAGGAATGGAATGAAAGGGAATGGAGTGGAATGGAATAGAGAGCAGTGGATTGTCATGGAATGGAATTGAGTGGAATGAATAGGAATGGAATGGAGAGGAATGGAATGGAATGCAGAGGTAGGTAGTGGAATGGAATGGAGAGGAATGGAATGGAAAGGAGAGGAATGGAATTGAACGAATAGAAATGGAATAGAATACAATGGAGAGGAATGGAATGGAAGGGAATGGAGAGGAATGGAATGGAATGTAGAGGAAAAGAATGGTATAGAATGGAATGGAATGAAGACGAATGGAATGGAGAGGATAAGAATGGAATACAGAGGACTGCACGGTATGGAATTGAACGGAATGGAATGGAATGAAATTGAATGGAATGGAAAGGAATGGAAAGAAAAGTTATGGAATGGATTTGAATGTAATATAGACGTTGGAACTGAATGGAATGGAATAGAAAGGAGAGGAATGGAATGGAGAGAATTCTATGGAACTGAATGGAACAGAATGGAAAGGAATAGAGAGGAATGGAATGGAATGGAGAGGAATGGAGAGGAGTGGAATGGAGAGGAATATAATGAAATGGAATGGAATGAAATGGAATGGAATGGAAAGGAATGGACAGGACAGTAATGGAATTAAGTGGAGAGTAATGGAATGGAGATGAATGAAATGGAATTGAATGGATTGGAATGGAATGGAATAAAATGCAAAGTAATTAAGAGAAATGGAGGGAATGTGATGGAATGGCATGGAATGGAGAGGAATGTAAAGGAATGCATTGGAATGGAATGGAATGGAATGGAGAGAAATGGAGGACGGAAATGAGGAGGAATGGAAAGTTATGGAATGGTTTAGAAATCAAAGGATAGGAATGGAGTGGAATCAAATGAAAAGGAATGGAATGGAAAAAGGAAAGGAATGGAATGGAATGGAGAGGAATGGAATGGCATGAAATGGAATTGAGAGGAATGGAGTGGAAGGTATTGAAGAGAAATGGTTTCGAAAGCAAAGGATTGGAATGAGAGAAATCGAATGAAGAGGAATGGAATGGAATGGAAAGGAGGGGAATGGAAAGGTATGGAATGGAGAAGAATGGAATCGAATGAAATGGAAAGGAATGGTATGGAGACGAATGCAACGGAATGGAAGGGAGAGGAATGGAATTGAATGGAGAGGAATGGAATGGAATGGAATCGAATGGAGAGAAATGGGATCGGATGGAAAAGAATGGAATGGAATGGAATAGAGAGGAATGGAATGGAATGGAAAGAATGGAATGGTATGGAATAAAAAGAAATGGCTAGGAATGAAATGGAGATAAATTGAGAGGAATGAATGGAATGGAATGGAATGCAGACGAATGGAATGGAATAAAAAGGAATTGAATGGATTGTAATGGAAAGGAGTGGAAAGGAATGGAAAGGAATGGAATGGAGAAGAATGGAGAGGAATGGAAAGGAAAGGAATGGGATGGAGAGAAATGAAATGGAATGGAACGGAAAGGAATGGAAAAAAATGGGATGGAAAGGAATGGAATGGAATGGAAAGGAATAGAATAGAGTGGAATGAAATGGAGAGGAATGAAATGGAATGGATTGGTTGTAATAGAATGTAATGGAATGGAGAGGAATGGAAAAGGATGGAGAGGAATGAAATGGAATGAATTGGAAAGGAATGGAATGGAGTGGAATGGAATGAAATGGAAGTGAATCGAACGGATTGGAGTGTGGGGATTGGATTGGAATGGAATGGAATGGAATGGAGTGGAATGGAATGGAACGGAACGGAATGGAATGGAATGCAATGGAAAGAAAGGATTATAATGGAGATGAATGGAAGGGAGAGGAATGAAATGGAATGGAGTGTGTGCAATGGAACGAAATGAAATGTTTTGGAATGGAATGGAGAGCAATGCAATGAGATGGAATGGAAAGTAGTGGAATGGAATGGAATTGAGAGGACTGGACTGGAAGGGAATTCAATGGAATGAAGAGGAATTAAATGGAATGGTGTGGAGTGGAATGGAGTGGAGAATAATGAAATGGAATGGAGAGGAATGGGGAGGTATAGAATGGAGATGAATTGAAAGGATGGAATGGAATGGGTTGGAATGCAGAAGAATGGACTGGAATAAAATGAAAAGGAATGGAATGGAATGGATTGGAGAGGAATGGAAAGGAATGGAAACAATGGAATATAGAAAAATGGAGAGGAATGGAATGGAAAGGAATGTAAAGGATAGCAATAGAATGGAATGGAATGGAATGGATGGAAAGGAAAGGATAGGAATGAAATGCAATAGAACGAATTGATAGGAATGGAATGGAATGGAATGGAAAGGAATGAAATGGTATGGAATGGAATGGAGGGGGATGAAATTGAGGGGAATAGAATGGAATGGATTGAATAGAATGGAATGAATGGAGACGAATGGAATGGGATGGAGATGAATGAAATGGAATGGAGTGGATTGGAATGAAATGGAGTGCAATGGAAAGGAGAGGAGTAAATGGAAAGGAATGGAAATGAATAGAATCGAAAACATAGTAATGGAATGAAATAGAGGGGAATGGAATGAGGATGAATGAAAAGGAATTGAATGGATTCAAATAGAAAGGAATGGAATGTAGAGGAATAAATGGGAATGGAGAGGATTGGAATGGAATGGAATGGAACTTAGAAGAAAGGAGAGGAATGGAATGGAATGGAATGGAGTGGAGTGGAATGGAGAGGAATGGAATGGAATGGAATGGAGGAGAATGTAGAAAAATACAGATGAATGGAATGAATTGGAAGGTTATAGAATGGAACGGTTTGAAAAGAAAAGGAGTGGGATTGAGAGGAATCGAATGAAGAGGAATGGAATGGAATTAAATGGAACGGAAAGCAATGGAATGAAGAGGAATGGAATGGAGTGGAAAGGAATGAAGAAATGGAATGGAATGAAATAGATGAAATGGAATGGAATGGAAACGAATGGAATTGAATAGAATGGAATGAAATGGAGAGGAATTGAATGGAATAGAATGGAGAGGAATTGAATGGAATGGAATGGAATGGAATAGAATGGAATGCAATGGAATAGAATGGAGAGGACTGAAACGGAGAGGAATGGATTGGGATGGAGAGGAATGAAATGGAATGAATTGGAAAGGAATGGAATGGAGTAGAATGGAATGCCAACGAATTGAATGGATGGGAGTCATGTGGATTGGAATGGAAGGGAATGGAATGGAATGGAATGGAGAGAAATTATGTGGAATTTAATGTATTACAATGGAATGGAATGGAAAGGAATGGAAAGAAGAGGAATGAAATGGAATGGAGAGGTATGGAATGGAATGGAATGATAAGGATTGTAATGGAGAGGAATGGAAGGGAGAGGAATGGCATGGAATGGAATGGAATGGAGAGGAATGGAATGGAATGGAACGGAGAGGAATGGAATGGAATGGAGAGGAATGGAATGGAATGGAACGGAGAGGAATGGAATGGAATGGAGAGGAATGGAAAGTAATGGAAAGGAGTGGAATTGAGAGGAAGGAATGGATTGGAATGAAATAAACAGGAATGGAATGAAATGGAATGGTATGGAATGGAGAGGAATGGAGAGGAGTGGAATGCTGAGGAATGGAGAGGAATATAATGGAATGGAATGGAGAGGATTGACATAGAATGGAATGGAAAGAATGGACAGGTGGACAGGAAAGTAATGGAATGAAATGGAGAGGAATCGAATGGAGATGAATGAAACATAATAGAATGGATTGGAATGGAATGGAATGGAATGCAGGTGAAAGGAAAGGAGTGGAATGGAATGGAATGTAGAGGAATGGAACGGAATATAGAGAAAAGGTGAAGTATTGAATGGAATGGAATGGAATGGAGAGGAACGGAATTCAATGGAATGGAATGGAGAGGAATGGAGTGGAATGGAATGTGGTGGAATTGAGAGGAAGGAATGGAATGGAATGCAGAGAAATGGAATGGAATGAATTGTAGTGGAATGGAATTTAGTGTAGTGGAATGAAATGGAATGGAATGGAGAGGAATGGAAGGGAATGGAATGGAATCGAATGGAGAGGAATAGAATAGAGAGGAATGGAACGGAGAGGAAAGGAAAGGAATATAACACAAGGGAATGAGGAGGAATGGAATGGAATGGAGAGGATACATATGGAACGGAGAGATCTGGAATGGTATGGAATGGAGAGGAATGGAATGGATAGGATTGAAATAGAATGGAAAGGAATGGACAGGAAAGTAACAGAATGAAATGCAGAGGAATGGAATGGAGATGAATGAAATGGAATTGAATTCATTGGAATGGAATGGAATGGAATGAGGAGGAATTAAATGGAATGCAGGGAATGGAAGAGAGTGGTAGGGAATGGAGAGGAATGAAATAGAATGGAATGGATTGGAATGGAATGGATTGAAAGGAATGGAATGGAATTGAGATGAATGGAGAGGAAAGTAATGAAGAGGAATCATTTTGAAAGGAAAGGATTTGAATGAGCGGAATCAAATGAAGAGGAATGGAATGGAATGGAAAGGAGAATAATGGAATGGAATGGGATGGAATGGAGAAAAATGGAAAGGAATGGAATGAAGAGGAATGGAATGGAATGGAATGGAATGGAATGGAGAGGAATGGAATGAAGAGGAATGGAATGGAATGGAATAGACAGAAATGGAGAGGAATGGAATGGAGAGGAATTGAGAGGAATGATTGGAATGGAATGGAATGTAGATGAATGGAATGCAGTAAAATGGAATTGAATGGAATGGAACGGAATGGAATGGAATGGAAAGAAATGGAATGGAGAGAATTGAGAGAAATGGAATGGAAAGGAATAGAAATGGAGTGGAATGGAATGGCATGGAATGGAAAAGAATAAAGTAGAATGGAAAGGAGAGGAATAGAATGGAATGGAATGGAAAGGAAAGGAATAGAAAGGAGAGGAATGAAATGGAGAGGAACGGAATGGGATGGAGAGTAATGAAGTAGAATGAATTGTAAAGGAATGGAATGAAATGTAGAGGAGTGGAATGGAAATGAATCCAATGGATTAGAGTGTTGTGGATTGGAATGGAATGTAACGGAATGGAGAGGAAAGAGATAGAATGGAAAAGAATTGAATGGAATGGAGAGGAATGGAATGAAATGTAGAGGTATGAAATGGAATGGAAAGGGTTGCAATGAAGAAGAATGGAAGGGAGAGGAAAGAATGGAATGGAAGGTATGAAATGGAATGAAAAGGATGTATTGGGATGGAATGGCGAGGAATGGAATGGAATGGAAAGGAAAGGAATGAAATGGGATTGAATGGAAAGTAATGGAATGGAGAGGATTGGATTGGAAGGGAATTGAATGGAATGGAGAGGAATTAAAGGATATTGAATGGAATGCAATGAAACGGAATGGAATAGAATGGAGAGGACTGGAAAGGAATCGAATAGAGAGGATTGTAATGGTAAGGAGTGGTTTGAATTGAATGGAGTGGAGAATAATGGAATGGAATGGAACGGAATGGAATGGATTAGAATGGAATGGAATGGAGAGGAAAGGGGAGGAATGGAATGGAGATGAATTGACAGGATGAAATGGAATACATTGGAATGCAGACGAATGGAATGGAATAAAATGGAAAGGAAGGGACTAGAATGGATTGGAGAGGAATGGAATGGAATGGAAAGGAATGAAATGGTGAAAAATGGAGAGGAATGGAATGGAGAGGAATGGAATGGAGAGGAATGTAATGTAATGAAATTGAAAGGAATGGAATGGATGGAAAGGAAAGGATGGGAATGGAATGCAATGGAAAGGAATGGATAGTAATGGAATGGAATGGAAAGGAATGAAATGAAAAGGAATGGAATTGAAAGGAGAAGAGAGAAATGAAATTGGGAGGAATAGAATGGAATGGATGGAATAGAATGTAATGATTAGAGATGAATGGAATGGGATGGAGAGGAATGAAAGGGCATAGAGTGGAATGGAATGAAATTGAGTGGAATGGAATGCAGTGGTGTGGATTGGAATGCAATTAAATGGTATGTAATGGAATGGAGAGGAATGGAATGGAATGGAAAGGACTGTAATGGAGAAGAATGGGAGGAAGAGGAATGGAATTGAATGGAGTGTATGGAAAGAAATGAAATAGAATGTTCTGGAATGGAATGGTGAGGAATGGAATGCAATAGAATGGAGAGAAATGGAATGGGATGTAATGGAAAGTAAAGGAATGGAAGGGAACGGGATGGAGAGGATTGGAATGGAATGGAATGGAATAGAGAGGAATTAAATGGAATGGAATGGAATGCAAAGTAATGGAATGGAAAGGAATGGCATTGGGTGGAATGAACGGAATAGAGAGAAATAGAATGGAATGGAATGGAGTTAAATAGTATGGAATGGAGAGGAATGAAAATTAGTGGAATGGAGAGGAATATAATGTAATTGAATTGAATGGAATGGAGAGAAATGAAAAGGAATGGAATGGAATGGAACAGAATCGACAAAAAAGTCATGGAATGTAATGGAGGGGAAGGGATTGAGATGAATGAAATGGAATTGAATTTATTCGAATGGAAAGAAAAAGAATTCAGAGGAATTGAGAGGAATGGAATGGAATGGCATGGAATTTAGAAGAAAGGACAGGAATGGAAACGAATGGAATGCAAGGAAGAGAAATGGAGAAGAATGGAATGGAATAGAATGGAATGGAAAGGAAATGAGAGGAATGGAGAGGAATGGAATGAAGAGGAATGTAATGGAATGGAAAGGTTTAAAAAGGAAGGAATGGAAGGAGAGGTATCGAATGAAAAAGAATTGAATGGAATGAAATGAAATGCAATGGAATCAAGAGGAATGGAATGGAATGGAAAGGAATGGAGAGGAATAGAATGGAATGGAAAGGAGTGAAATGGAATGAAATGGAATTGAATGGAATGGAATGATATGGAGAATAATTTAATGGAATGAAATGGAGAGAAATGGAATGGAGAGGAATGGAATACAAATGGTTGGAGAGGAATAGAAAGTAATGGAATGGAGAGGAATTGAGAGTAAGAGAATGGAATGGAATGGAATGAAACGCAGAAGAATGGAATGGAATGGTTTAGAATGGAATACAGTGGAGAGGAATAGAATGGAATGGAATGGGATGGAATGGAATGAAGGGGAATGGAGTGAAATGGAGAGGAAAGGACTGGACTCGAATGGAATTGTTGGAATGGAGAGGCATGGAATGGAATGCAGAGGGATGGAGAGGAATGGAATGGAGAGGAATGGGTTGGAATGGAAAGGAATGGAATGGAGAAAAATGGGGAGTAATGGAATGGAGAGTGATGTAATGTAATGGAATAGAAATGAATGGAATGGAAAGAAAAACAATGGTTAGGAAGGGAATTGAATGGAAGGGAATGGATAGGGATGGAATGGAATGAAAGGAATTAAATGGAATGGAATGTAACGGAATGGAATGGAGAGGAATGAAATGGATAGAAATGGAATGGAATGGTATGGAAGTTAGAAGAAAGAAGAGGAATGGAATGAAATGAAATGGAGAGAAATTAAAAGGAATGGAATGGATTGGAATGGAATGGAATGGAGACGAATGGATAGGAAAGGAGAGGAAAGCAATGAAGAGGAATGGAATGGCTTGGAAAGGAAAGGATTGGAATGGAGAGGAATTGAATGGAATGGAATGCAATGAAAAGAAGAGGAATGGAATGGAATGGAAAGGAATGGAAAGGAATGGAATGGAATGGAAGAGAGTGCTTGGAATGAAATTGAATGGCCTGGAGAGGAATCGATTTGAATGGAATGTAACAAATTGAATAGGAATTTAATGGAATGGAATGGAGAGAAATGGAATGGAGAGGAAAGGAATGGAATGAAATGAAGAGGAATGGAGAGGAGTGGAATGGAGAAGGATTGAGAGGAATGGAATGGAAAGATATGGAATAGAATGCAGAGGAAAGAAATGGAATTGACTAGAATAGAAAGGAGTGGAGTGGATTGGAGTGGAATTGAATGGAATGGAATGGAAAGGAAAGGCGAGGAATGGAAGGAAAAGTAATGTAATGGAAGTGAGAAGAATGGAGAGGGATGGCATGGAATTGAATGGAATGGATAGGAAGGGAGAGGAATTGAGAGGAATGGAATGATGAGGAATGGAATGCAATGGAAAGGTTTCGAAAGGAAAGGATTGCAATGGAGAGAAATTGAATTTAGACTAATGGAATGTGAGAGGAATGGAATGGAACGGAATGGATTGCAATGGAATGGAATATAGAGGAAGGGGGAGGAAGGGAATGGAGAGGAATGGAGAGAAATGGAATGGAATGCAGAAGGATGAAGAGGAATGGAATGGAGGGGAATGGAATGAAATGGAATGGAATGGAGAGGAATGGAATGGAATGGATTGCAATAGAATGAAATGGAATGGAATGGAATGGAGAGGAATGGAATGGAGATAAATTGAATGGAGAGCAAAGGAATGGAATTGAATGGAATGGAATGATATGCAATTGAGAGGAATGAAATGGAGAGGAATGAAGAGAAATGTAATGGATTGAAGGGAATGGAATGGAGTGGAGAGGAATTGAACGGAATAGAATGGAAATGAAGGGAATGGAATAAAGAAGAAAGGAATGGATAGGAATGAAATGGAATAGAAAGGATGAATGCAATGGAATGGAATGGTTTAGAATGAAATAGAATGGAGTAGAATGCAATGGAATAGAGAGGAATGGAATGGAATGGAAAGAAATGGAATGGAATGGAATGGAAGGGGATGGAATGGAGAGGAATGAAATGCAATGGAATGGAAAGGAATAGAAAGAAATGGGGAGGAATTGAATAAAATAGAATGAATTGTAATGGAGAGGAATGGAAAGAAATGGAATGCTTTTGAATGGAATAGAACTGAATAGAATGAAGAAGAATGGAATGTAAGGGAAAGGAGTGGAATGAAGAGAATTGGAAAGGAATGAAATCAAATGGAATATAGAGGAATGTGATGGAATGAAGAGGAATGGAATGGAATGGAGTGGAATGGAACGGAATGGAGTGGAATGGAATGGAATAGAGTAGAATGGAGAGGAATAGAATGGATTGCAATGGAATGGAATGGAAAGGAGTGGAATGGAATAGAACGAAATGGAGAGGAATGGAATATAAAGGAATGGAGGAGAATGGAATGGAATAGAATGGATTGGAAAGGAAGGGAATTTAAGGGAATGGAGAGGTTTGGAATGGAATGGAGATCAATGAAATGGAATGGCATGAAATGGAGTAGAATTGTATGGAATGGAATGAACTGGTTTGGATGGGATGGTTTGGAATGGAATGGAGAACAATGGAATGGAATGAAATGGAAAACAATGGAATGGAATAAAATGGAATGGAGAGGCATGGAATCGAATGGAATGGAGTGGAATGGCATGAAATTGAGATGAATGAATGGAATTGATTCGAGTGGAATCGAATATAAGGGAATGCAATGGAGAAAAGTGGAATGGAATGGAAAGTATAGAGAGGAATGGAATGGAAAGGAATGGGTTAGAGAGAAATGGAATGGAATTGAGAAGAATGCAATGGAGAGGAATGGAGTGGAATGGAATGGAGTCGAATGAAATGGTTGGAATTGAATGGAAATGATTGTAATGGAAAAGGACTAGAATAGAGAGGAATGAAATGCAGTAGTGGAATGGAAAGGAAAGGAGAGGAATGGAAAGGAATGGAATGGAATGGAAGGGAGTGGTTGGAATGAAATGTAGTGACCTGTAGAGGAATGGATTTGAATGGAATGTAACAAATTGAATAGGAATTCAATGGAATGAAATGGAGAGGAATGGAATTGAGAGAGATTGAGAGGAATGGAATGAAATGGAATAGAATGGAGGGGAAAGAAATGGAATTGATTAGAATGGAAAGGAGTGGAGCGAATTAGATTGGAATTGAATGAAATGGAATAGAAAGGAATGGCGAGGATTGGAATGAAAATTAATGTAATGGAAGGGAAAGGAATGGACAGGAATGGCATGGTATTGAATGGAATGGATAGGAAGGGAGAGGAATTGAGCGGAATGGAATAAAGAGGAATGGAATGGAAAGGTTTGGAAACGAAAGGATTGCAATGGAGAGGAATTGAATTAAGGAGAATGGAATGGAGAGGAATGGAATGGAATGGAATGGATTGGAATGGAATGGAATATAGAGGAAGTGGGAGGAAAGGAATGGAGAGGAATGGACAGAAATGCAATGGAATGCAGACGGATGAAGAGAATGGAACGGAGGGGAATGAAATGGAATGGAGAGGAATGGAATGAAATGGATTGGAATGGAATGAAATGAAATGGAATGGAGTGGAGAGAAATGGAATGGAATGAATTGCAATGGAATGAAATGGAATGGAATGGAATGGAGATAAATTGAATGGAGAGCAAAGGAATGGAATTGAATGGAATGGAATGATATGCAATTGAGAGGAATGAAATGGAGAGGAATGAACAGAAATGTAATGGATTGAAGGGAATGGAATGCAATGGAGAGGAATTGAATGGAATGGAATGGAAAAGAAGGGAATGGAATAAAGAGGAAAGGAATGGATAGGAATGAAATGGAATAGAAAGAATGAATGCAATGGAATGGAATGGTTTGGAATGGTATAGAATGAAGTAGAATGGAATGGAATAGAGAGGAATGGAATGGAATAGAAGGGGATGGATTGGAGAGGAATGAAATGCAATGGAATGGAAAGGAAGGGAAAGAATTGAGGAATAATGGAATAAAATGGAATGAATTGCAATGGAGAGGAATGGAAAGAAATGGAATGCTTTTGAATGGAATGAAACTGAATAGAATGAAGAAGAATGGAATGTAATGGAAAGGAGTGGAATGGATAGGATTGGAAAGGAATGGAATCAAATGGAATATAGAGGAATGTAATGGAATGAAGAGGAATGGAATGGAATGGAGTGGAATGGAACGGAATGGAGTGGAATGGAATGGAATAGAGTAGAATGGAAAGGAATGGAATGGATTGCAATGGAATAGAATGGAAAGGAATGGAATGGAATAGAATGAAATGGAGAGGAATGGAATATAAAGGAATGGAGGAGAATGGAATGGAATGGAATGGATTGGAAAGGAAGGGAATTTAAGGGAATGAAGAGGTTTGGAATGCAATGGAGATCAATGGAATGGAATGGCATGAAATGGAGTGGAATTGTATGGAATGGAATGGACTGGTATGGATGGGATGGTTTGGAATGGAATGGAATGGAAAGGAATTGAATGGAATGGAATGGAGAACAATGGAATGGAATGAAATGGAAAACAATGGAATGGAATGGAGAGGTATGGAATCGAATGGAATGGAGTGGAATGGCATGAAATTGAGACGAATGAATGGAATTGATTCGAGTGGAATCGAATATAAGGGAATGCAATGGAGAAAAATGGAATGGAAAGTATAGAGAGGAATGGAATGGAGAGGATTGGGTTAGAGGGAAATGGAATGGAATTGAGAAAAATGCAATGGAGAGGAATGGATTGGAATGGAATGGAGTCGAATGAAATGGTTTGAAATTGAATGGAATTGAATGGAATGGAAAGGAATGGAATAGAGAGGAATGAAATGCAGTGCAGTGGAATGGAAAGGAAATGAGAGGAATGGAAAGCAATGGAATGGAGAGGAATGGAATGGAGTGGAAGAGAGTGGTTGGAATGAAATGGAATGGCCTGTAGAGGAATGGATTTGAATTGAATGTAACAAATTGGATAGTAATTTAATGGAATGGAATGGAGAGGAATGGAATGGATAGGAATGGAATAGAATGGAATGAAGAGGAATGGAGAGACATTGAGAGGAATGAAATAGAATGCAGGGGAAAGAAATGGAATTGATTAGAATGGAAAGGAGTGGAGCGGATTGGATTGGAATTGAATGGAATGGAATGGAAAGGAATGGAGAGGAATGGAATGAAAAGTAATGTAATGGAAGGGAGAGGAATGGACAGGAATGGCATGGAATTGAATGGAATGGTTAGGAAGGGAGAGGAATTGAGAAGAATGGAATGAAGAGGAATGGAATGGAATAGAAACGTTTGGAAACGAAAGGAATGCAACGGAGAGGAATTGAATTAAGGCGAATGGAATGGAGAGGAATGGAATGGAATGGAATGGATTGGAATGGAATGGAATAGAGGAAGGGGGAGGAAAAGAATGGAGAGGAATGGAGAGAAATGGAGTGGAATGCAGACAGATGAAGAGGAATGGAATGGAGGGGAATGGAATAGAATGGAATGGAATGTAGAGGAATGGAATGGAATGGATTAGAATGGAATTAAATGGAATGGAATGGAGTGGAGAGAAATGGAATGGAATGGATTGAAATGGAATGGAGAGGAATGGAATGGAGAAAAATTGAATGGAGAGCAAAGGAATGGAATTGAATGGAATGGAGTGACATGCAATTGAGAGGAATAAAATGGAGAGGAATGAAAAGAAGTGTAATGGATTGAAGGGAATGGAATGGAATGCTGAGGAATTGAATGGAATGGAATGGAGATGAAAGGAATGGAATAAAGAGGAATGGAATGGATAGGAATGAAATGGAATGGAAAGGATGAATGCAATGGAATTGAATGGAATGGTTTGGAATGGAATAGAATGGAGTAGAATGGAATGGAATAGAGAGGAATGGAATGGAATGGAAAGGAATGGGATGGAATGGAATGGAATGGAAGGGGATGGAATGGAGAGGAATGAAATGCAATGGAATGGAAAGGAATGGAAAGAATAGGGGAAGAATAGAATGAAATGGAATGAAATGTAATGGAGAAAAATGAAAATAAAAGAAATGCTTTTGAATGGAATGGAACTGAATAGAATGGAGAAGAATGGAATGTAATGGACAGAAGTGGAATGGAGAGGTTTGGAAAGGAATGGAATCAAATGGAATATAGAGTGTAATGAAATGAAGAGTAATGGAATGGAATGGAGTGGAATGGAACGGAATGGAGTGGAATGGAATGGAATAGAGGGGAATGGAGAAGAATGGAATGAATTCCAATGGAATGGAATGGAAAGGAATGGAATGGAATAGAATGAAATGGAGAGGAATGGAATATAAAGGAATGGAGAAGAATGGAATGGAATGAATTGGAAAGGAAGGGAATTTAAGGGAGTGGAGAGGTTTGGAATGGAATGGAGATCAATGTAATCGAATGGCATGAAATGGAGTGGAATTGTATGGAATGGAAAGGATTGGTATGGATGGGATGGTTGGGAATGGAATGGAATGGAATGGAATGGAATGGAAATGAATTGAATGGAATGGAATGGAGAACAATGGAATGGAATGAAATGGAAAACAATGGAATGGAATAAAATGGAATGGAGAGGGATGGAATCGAATGGAATGTAGTGGAATGGCATGGAATTGAGATGACTGAATGGAAATGATTAGAAAGGAATCGAATATAAGGGAATGCAATGGAGAAAAATTGATGGAATGGAAAGTATAGAGAGGAATGTATTGGAGAGGAATGGATTAGAGGGAAATGGAATGGAATTGAGAGAAAAGCAATGGAGAGGAATGGAGTGGAATGGAATGGAGTTGAATGAAATGGTTTGGAATTGAAGAGAATTGCATGTAAAGGAATGGAATGGAATAGAAAGGAATGAAATGCAGTGAAGTGGAATGGAATGGAAAGGAATGGAATGGAAAGCAATGGAATGGAGAGGAATGGAATGGGATGGAGAGGAATGGAATGGAATGAAGAGGAATGGAATGGAAAGGAATGGAATGGAATCGAATTGAGAGGAATTAGAAGGAATGGTATGGAATGGAGAGGAATGGAAAGGAATGGAGTGGATAGAATGAAATTGAGAGGAATGGAATGGAATGGAATGGAATGGAGTTGAATGGAATGGAATGGAATGAAATTAAATGGAATGGAATGGAGAAGAATGAAATGGAATGGAATGGAGAGAAATGAAAACGTGAGAAAAGGAATAGATTGGATTGTAATAAAAATGAGAGGAATGGAATGGAAGGCAATTGAGTGGGGAGGAAAGAATTGAATGGAATGGTAACGAATGGAATGGAATGGAAAAAAATGAAATGAAATTTAGAGGATTGGAATGCAATGAAGGTGAATTGAATGGAATGAAGAAGAATGGAATAGAGAGTAATGGAATGGAGAGGAATGTAATGGAATGGATTGGAAAGGATTGTTTAGGAATGGAATGAAATGGAATGGAGAAGAATGGTCTTGAATGACAGGGAGTGGAAATGAAAGGAATGGAGAAGAATGGGATGCAATAGAATAGAATGGAGAGGTAGGGAATGGAGAGGAATGGAATTGAAAGGAATACAATGAAACGGAATGGAAATGAGTGAAATGGAAAGGATTGAAATAGAATGGAATGGAGATGAATGGTATGCAATGGAATGGAATGCAATGGAATAGAATGGAGAGGATTTAAATGTTGAGAAATGGATTGGGTTGAAGAGGAAAGATATGGAAAGAATTAGAAAGGAATGGAATGGAGTGGAATGGAATGGAATGGAGTGGAATGAAATGCAAATGAATAGAATGATTTAGAGCGGTGTGGAGTGGAATGGAATGGAATGAAATGGAATGGAATGGAATGGAGAGGAATGGAATGGAATGGAATGGAGTGGAACAGAGAGAAATTATGTGGAATGCAAGTGATTGCAATGGAACGGAATGGATAGGAATGGAATGGAGAGGAATGAAATGGAAAGGAGAGGTATGGAATGGAATGGAATGGAATGAAATGAAATGGAAAGAATTGTAATGCAGAGGAAGGAAGGGAGAGGAATGGAATGGAATGCAGAGAATGGAATGCAATGAATTGGAATAATTTGGAATGGAATGGTGAGTAATGGAATGGAATGGAATGGAGAGTAACGAAATGGGATGGTATGGAAAGTAATTGAATGGAATGGATAGGAATGGAGTGGAATGGAATGGAGAGGACTGCAATGGAATGAGATGGAGAGGAATGGAATGGAATGCAATGGAATGGAAAGGAACGGAGAGGAATGAAATGAAGAGGAATGTAATGTAATGGAGTGTAAGGAAAGGAATACAGAGGAATGGAATGGAATGAAATGGAATAGCATAGAAAGGAGAGGATTGGAATGGAGAGGAATGGTATGCAATGGAGTGGAATGGAATGGAATATAGAGGACAGGATAGGAATGGAATGGAATGGAGAGGAATGGAATGCAATGGAAGGGAATATAATGGAGAAGAACGTAGTGGAATGGAATGGAGTGGAGTTGAGAGGAAGGAATGGAATGGAGTGGAATACAGAGGAATGGAATGGAATGGAGAGGAATGGAGAGGAGTGGAATGGTGAGGAATGGAGAGTAAAATAATGGAATGGAATGGAGAGGATTGACATGGAATTGAATGGAATGGAATGGACAGGAAAGTAATGAAAAGAAATGGAGAGGAATCGAATGGAGATGAATGAAACGTAATAGAATGGATTGGAATGGAATGCAGATGAAAGGAGAGGAATGAAATGGAATGGGATGGAATGGAGAGTAATGGAGAGGAATGGAACAGAATAGAGAGGAAAGGAGAGGAATTTAATGGAATGGAATGGCATATACAGGCCAGTAGAGGAATGGAATGGAATGAAGAGAAACGGAATGGAATGGATAGGAATGGAGAGGAAAGGAATGAGGTGAAATTGAGAGGAAGGAAAGGAAAGTAGAGGAATAGAATGGAAAGGAGTGGAATGAAATTTAGTGTAGTGGAATGAAATAGAATGGAATGGAACGGAATGGAAAGGAATGGAAAGGAAAGAAATGGAATGAAATGGAGAGGAATGGAATGGAATAGAATGGAATGGAGAGGAATAGAATGGAATGGAATGGAACGGAGAGGAAAGGAATGGAATAGAATAGAATGGAATGAAGAGGAACAGAATGGAATGGAGAGGATTAACATGGAATGGAGTGATATGGAATGGTATGGAATTGAGAGTAAAGGAATGTAATTTAATGGAGTTGAATGGAATTAGAGAGGAATAGAATTGAATTCAATGGAATGGAAAGAACTGGAATGGAACGGAATGGAAAGGAGGGAAATGGAATGGAGAGAATTGTATGGAAGGGAATGGAATGGAACGGAATAGAGAGGAATGGGATGGAATGGAAGGGAATGGAATGGAGAAGAAAGGAGAGGAATGGAGTGGAGTGGAATTGAGAGGATTGGAATGGAATGGAATGGAGAGGAGTGGAATGGAGAGGAATGGAGAGGAAAATAATGGAATGGAATGGAGAGGATTGACATGGAATTGAATGGAATGAAATGGACAGGAAAGTAATGAAAGGAAATGGAGAGTAATCGAATGGAGATGAATAAAACCTAATAGAATGGATTAGAATGGAATGGAATAGAATGCTGATGAAAAGAGAGGATAGAATGTAATGGGATGGAATGGAGAGTAATGGAGAGGAATGGAACGGAATATAGAGGAAAGGAGAAGAATTTAATGTAATGGAATGCAATATAGAGGCAAGTAGAGGAATAGAATGGAATGGAGAGAAATGGAATGGAATGGAATGGATAGGAATGGAGAGGAATGGAATGTGGTGGAATTGAGAGGAAGGAATGGAAAGCACAGGAATGGAATGGAAAGGAGTGGAATGAAATTTAGTGTAGTGGAATGAAATGGAATAAAGTGGAACAGAATGGAGAGGAATGGAAATAAAAGAAATTGAATGAAATGGAATGGAATGGAGAGGAATGGAATGGAATGGAAGGGAATGGAATATAGAAGCAAGTAGAGTAATAGAATGGAATGGATTTGAGTCTAATGGAATGTTTTGGAATTGAGAGGAAGGAATGGAATGCAGAGGAATGGAATTGAAAGGAGTGTAATGAAATATAGTGTAGTGGAATGAAATGGAAAGGAATGGAACGGAATGGAGAGCAATGGAAAGGAAAGAAATGGAATGAAATGGAATGGAATGGAATCGAATCGAATCGAATCAAATGGAGAGGAATAGAATAGAATGGAATTGAACGGAGATGAAAGGAATGGAATAGAATAGAATGGAATAAAAAGGAATGGAATGCAATGGAGAGGATTAACATGGAATGGAGTGATCTGGAATGGTATGAAATGGAGAGTAAAGTCATGGAATGTAATGGAATTAAATGGAATTAGAGAGGAATAGAACTGAATTGAATAGAATGGAAAGAACTGGAATGTAATGGAATGGAAAGGAGGGGAATGGAATGGAGAGAATTGTATGGAATGGAAAGGAATAGAGAGAAAATTAATGGAATGGAATGGAATGGTATGGAATGGAGAGGAATGGAGAGGAGTGGAATGGAAAGAATTGGAGAGGAATATAATGGAATGGAATGGAGAGGATTGAACTGGAGTGGAATGGAATGGAGAGGAAAGTAACGGAATGAAACTCAGAGGAATGGAATGGAGATGAAAGAAATAGATTGAAATGATTGGAAAGGAATGGAATGAAGAGGAATAAAGAGGAATGGAGGTAATGGAATGGAATGGTAGGGAATGGAGAGGAATGCAATGGAATGGAATGGAATGGAGTGGAATGAAATGGAATGGAATGGAGAAGAATGGAATGGAATTCCATGAAATGGAATGGAAAGGTATGGAGAGGAATGTAATAAAAGGAAGGGAGACGAATGGAATTGAATGGAGAGGAATGAAATTTAATCGAATTGAATGGAGAGAAATTGGATTGGATGGAAAACAATGGAATGGAATGGAATAGAGAGGAATGGAATGGAATGGAATATTGAAAAATTGCGAGGAATGGAATGTAGATGAATTGAGAGGAATGAATGGAAAGGAATGGAATGCAGACGAATGGAATGGAATAAAATGTAATTGAATGGATTGTAATGGAATGGAGTGCAATGGAATCGAAATGAATGGAATGGAGAAGAATAAATAGGAATGAAAAAGTAGGAATGGAACGAAGAGAAATGGAATGGAATAGAATGGAATGGAGAGGAATGAAATGGAATGCAATGGAATGTAAAGGAATTGAATGGAGAGGAATGAAATGGAGAGGAATGGAATGGAATGAAATGGTTGTAATAGAACATAATGAAATGGAGAGGAATGAAATGGGATGGAGAGGAATGAAATAGAATGAATTGGAAAGGAATGGAAAGGAGTGGAATGGAATGGAATGGAAATGAATCGAACGGATTGAACTGTGGGGATTGCATTGAAATGGAATGGAATGAAGAGGAATGGGCTGGAATGCAATGGAAAGGAATTAAATCTAATGGAGAGGAATGGACTGCAATGAAGAGTTATGGAAAGGAATGGAATGGAGTGGAATGGTATGGAAAGGATTATAATCGAGTGGAATGGAAGGGAGAGGAATGAAATGGAATGGAGTGTATGCAATGGAACGAAATGGAATGTTTTGGAATGGAATGGGGAGGAAAGGAATGGAATGGAGAGGAATGGAATGAGATGGAATGGAATGGAATGGAGAGCATTGGACTGTGAGGGAATTGAATGGAATGGAGAGGAATTAAATGGAATGGAGTGGAGTGGAATGGAATGGAGTGGAGAATAATGAAGTAGAATGTAAGGGAATGGAGAGAAAAGGGGAAGTACAGAATGGAGATGAATTGAAAGGATGGAATGGAATGGTTTGGAATGCAGACTAATGGAAAAAATGGAATAAAGAAAAATGGAGAAGAATGGAATGGAATGGAATAAAATGTAAAGGAATGGAATGGATGGAATGGAAATGATAGGAATGGAATGCAATAAAAAAGAATGGATAGGAATGGAAAGGAATGAAAAGGAATGGAATGGAATGGAGGGGAATGAAATTGAGGGTAATAGAATGGAATGGATGGAATAGAATGTAATGAATGGAGACGAATGGAATGGGATGTAGAAGAATGAAATGGAATGGAGTGGATTGGAAAGAAATGGAGTGGAATGGAAAGGAGTGGTGTGGATTGGAATGGAATGGAATGGAAAGGAAAGGAGAGGATTGAAATGGAATGGAATGGAAATGAATAGAATCGAAAACAAAGTAATGGAATAAAATAGAGGGGAATGGAATGAGGATGAATGAAAGGGAATTGAATGGGTTGACATAGAAAGGAAAGGAATGCAGAGGAATCGATAGTAATGGAGAGGAATGGAATGGAATTTAGAAGAAAGGAGAGGAATGGAATGGAATGGAATCGAATGGAGTAAAATGGAGAGAACCGAAATGGAATGGAGAAGAATGTAGAGAAATATAGAAGAATGAAATGAATAGGAATGTTATAGAATGGAATGGTTTTGAAAAGAAAAGAATTCTGATGGAGAGGAATCGAATGAAGAGGAATGGAATGGAATTGAATGGAATGGAAAGCAATGGAATGAATAGGAATGGAATGGAATGGAAAGGTATGCAGAAGAATGGAATGGAATGGAATGAAGTGGAATGAAACGGAATGGAAACGAATGGAATTGAATGGAATGTAATGAAATGGAAAGTAATTTAATGGAATGGAATAGAGAGGAATGGAATAGAGAGAAATGGAATGGAATGGAGAGGAATGAAGGGAAATGGAATGGAGAGGAAATGAGAGGAAGGGAATAGAATGGAATGGAATGGAATGCAGCGAAATAGAATGTAAAGGATTAGATGGAATATGGTGATTAGGAATGGAATGGAAAGGAATGGAATGGGATGGAATGCAATGGAATGGCGGGGAATGGAATGGAAAGCAATGGAAAGGAAAGAGATGGAAAGGAGAGGAATGCAATGGAAGGGAAAGGAATGGAATGGAATGGAGAGCAATGGACTGGAATGGAATGGAATTGAGTGGAGTGGATAGGAATAGAATAGAGAGGAATGGAATGGAATGGAATGGAATCCAGAGGCAAGTAGTGGAATGGAATGGAGAGGAATGGAATGGAAGGGAGAGAAATGGAATGGAATGGAGAGGAATGGAATGGAATAGAATGGAGAGGAATGGGATGGAATCGAATGGAATGGAGAGGATTGTAATGGGATGGAATGGAAAGGAATGGAAAGGAATGGAATGGAGATGAAAGGAATGCCATGGAGAGATATGGAATGGAATGGAATGGAAACTTAAGGAATGGAATGGAATGGAGTAGAGAGGAATAGAATGAAATAGAAGGGAATGGAATAGAGAAGAATGGAATGGAATAGAAAGGAATGAAGAGGAATGGAATGGAGTGGATTTGAGTGGAAGGAATGGAATGGAAAGCAGATGAATGCAATGGAATGGAGTGCAAAGGAAATTGGTGTAGTGGAATGTAATGGAAAGGAATGGAACGGTATGGAGAGGAATGGAATAGAAAGAAATAGAATGGAATGGAATGCAATGGAGAGGAATGGAATGGAATGGAGGGGAATAGAATGGAATGGAAAGGAATGGAATGGAATGGAGTAGAGAAAAATGGAATGGAATAGAATGGAATGGAGAGGAATGGAATGGAGTGAAATTGAGAGGAAGGAATCGAAAGGAATGGAATGCAGAGGAATAAAATGGAATGGAGGTCAAATGGCATAGAATGGAATGGAATGGAGAGGAATGGAATGGAAAGAAATAGAATGGAATGGAGTGGAACGGAGAGGTATGGATTGGAATGGAGAGGAATAGAATGGAATGGAAAGGAATGGAGAGGAAAAGAATGGAATGGAATTAAGAGAAATGAAATGGAATGAAGAGAAAATGAATGCAAAGTAGAGGACTGGAATGGAACAGAATGGAATGGATAGGAATGGATTGGAATGGAGAGGATTGGAATTGAATGGAATGGAATGGAAACGACAGGAGTGTAAAGTAATTGAATGCAGAGGAATGAAATTGAGAGGACTACAATGGAATGGATTGGAAAGGAATAGAAAGGAATGGAATGGAATGTTATGGAATTGAGAGGAATGGAGAGGAGTGGACTGGGAGGAAAGGAGAGGAATATAATTGAATGGAATGGAATGTAGAGGATTGAAATGGAATGGAATGGACTGGACAGGTATGTAATGGAATGAAATGCAGAGGGATGGAAAGGAGATGAATGAAAGGGAATTGAATGGACTGGAGTGGAAAGGACTGGAAAGCAGATGAAAAGAGAAAAAAGGAATGGAATGGAATGGAATGGAGAGGAATGGAGAGGGAAGAAATGGAATATAGGGGAAAGGATTGGAATGGAATGGAATGGAATGTGGAGGAAAACAGAGGAAAGGAAAGGAATGGAATGGAATGGAATGGAAAGGAATGGAATGAAATGGAATGGAATGGATAAGAATGGAGAGAAATGGAATGAAGTGGAATTGAGAGGAAGGAATGGAATGGAATGGAATTGAATGGAATGGAATGGAATAAAATTTAGTGTAGTGGAATGAAATGGAATGGAATCTAACGGAATGGAGGGGAATGGAATGGAAAGAAATGGAATGGAATGGAAAGGATTGGAAAGGATTGAAATGGGAGGAAAGGAATGGAATAGAATGGAATTGAATGAAGAGGAATGGAATGGAATTGATTGGAGAGGATAAAAATAGAATAGAGAGTGTTGGAATGGTATGGAATGAATGGAGAGGAATGGAATGAAATGGAATGAAATTGAAAGGAATGGAAAGGAATGGAATGGAATGGAAAGGAGAGGAATGCAATGGAAAGGAAAGGAGAGGAATGGAATGGAGAGAATTCTATGGAACTTAATGGAATGGAATGGAATGCATTGGAATGGAGAGTAGTGTAATGGAAAGGGATAGAGAGGAAAATAATGGAATGGAATGGAATGAAATGGAGAGGATTGAAATGGAAGGAATAGAATGGAATGGAATGGAATGGAAAATAATGTAATTAAATGGAGAGTAACGGAATGGAGATGAATGAAATGGAAATGAATGGATTTGAATGGAATGGAATAAAATGCAGAGGAATTAAAAAGAATGGAGGGAATGGAGTGGAATTGTATGGAGTGGAGAGGAATGGAGAGGAATGCATTGGAATGGAATGGAATGGAATGGAATTGAGAGGAATGTAGAGGTGAGTAATGAAATAGAATGGAAAAAAATGGAAGGGTTTAGAAAGGAAAGTATTGGAATGTAGAGGTGAGTTATGAAATGGAATGGAAAGTAATGGAGTGGTTTAGAAAGGAAAGTATTGGAATGAGGAGGAATCGAATGAAAAGGAATGGAATGGAGTGGAATGGAAAGGAATGGAATAAAATGGAGAGGAATGGAATTGAATGAAATGAAATGGAATGGAATGGAGAGAATTGAATGGAATGGAATGGGGAGGAATGGAATGGAATCGAATAGAATAGAGATGATGAGATCAGATGGAAAGGAATGGAATGGAATAGAATAGAGAGCAATGGAATGGAATGGAATAGAAAGTGATGGAATAGAGAAGAATGGAGAGGAATGGAATGGCGATGAATTGAAAGGAATGAATGGAATGGAATGGAATGGAATGCAGAGGAACGCAATAGAATAAAAAGGAATCGAAGGGAATGGAATGAAAAGGAATAGAATGGAATGGAAAGGAAAGGAATGGAAAAGGAAGGAGAGGAATGGAATGGAAAGGAATGGATGGAAAGGAATGAATTGGAATGCAATGGAAGGGAATGGAATGGAGATGAATGGTATGGAATGGAATGAAAAGTAATGGAATGTAATGGAATAGAATGGAATGCAATGGAACAGAATAGAGAGGACTGAAACGGAGAGGAATGGATAGGGGTGGAGAGGAATGAAAAGGAATGAATTGGAAAGGAATGGAATGGAGTGGAATGGAATTTAATGGAGTGGAATGGAATGCCAATGAAATGAATGGATTAGGGTCGTGTGGATAAGAATGAAATGGAAGGGAAAGGCATGGAATGGAATGGAGAGGAATGGAATGGAATGGATTGAAATGGAATGGAGAGAAATTATGTGGAATGTAATGGATTGCAATGGAATGGAGAGGAATGGAAAGGAATGGAGAGGTATGGAATGGAATGGAAAGGAATGAATGAAAAGGATTGTAATGGAGAGGAATGG
Organism: Carlito syrichta; assembly: GCF_000164805.1. Taxonomy (NCBI): domain Eukaryota; kingdom Metazoa; phylum Chordata; class Mammalia; order Primates; family Tarsiidae; genus Carlito; species Carlito syrichta. The sequence continues at coordinate 49,404 of NW_007255751.1, read as the reverse complement.
AAAGGAGAGGAATGGAATGGAATAGAGTGTATGGAATGGAACGAAATGGAATGATTTGGAAAGGAATGATGAGTAATAGAATGGAATGGAATGGAGCGTAATGAAATGGGATGATATGGAAAGTAATGGAATGGAATGGAATGAAATGGAGAGGAATGGATTAGAACGGAATGGAGAGGAATGGAATGGAATGGAATGGAATGCAGAGGAATGGAAAGGAATGGAATGGAATGGAGCGGAATGGAAAGGAATGAAAAGGAGTGGAATTGAGAATAAAGAATGGAATGGAATGGAATGGAATAAAGAGGAATGGAATGGAATGGTATGGAGTGGCGAGGAATGGAGAGGAGTGGAAAGTAGAGGAATGGACAGGAATATAATAGAATGGAATGGAGAGGATTGACATAGAATGGAATGGATGGATAGGAAAGAAATGGAATGAAATGGAGAGGATTCGAATGGACATGAGTGAAACATAACAGAATGGATTGGAATTGAATAGAATGGAATGCCGGTGAAAGGAAAGGAGTGGAATGGAATGGAATGGAGAGGAATGGAGAAGAATGGAAAGGAATATAGAGGAAAGGAGAGGTATTGAATGGAATGGAATGGAATATAGAGGGAAAGAGAGGAATGGAATGGAGAGGTATGGAATGGAATGGAATTGAATGGAGAGGCATGGAATGGAATCGAATTGAGAGGAATAGAATGGAATGGAATGGAATGGTGAGGAAAGGAACGGAATAGAATATAATGGAATGAGAGGAATGGAATGGTATGGAGAGGATAAACATGGAACGGAGAGATCTAAAATGGTATGGAATGGAGAGGAATGGAATGGAATTTAATTAGACAGGAATAGAACTGAATTGAATGGAATGGAAAGGATTGGAATGTAATGGAATGGAAAGGAGAGGAATGGAATGGAGAGAATTGTATGGAATGGAATGGAAAGGAATAGAGACGAAAGGAATGGAAAGGAATGGAATGGTATGGAATGGAGATGAATGGTGAGGAGTGGAATGGAGAGGAATACAATGGAATGGAATGGAATGAATAGGATTGAAATGGAATGGAATGCACAGGAAAGTAATGGAATGAAACGCAGAGGAATGGAATGGAGAAGAATGAAATGGAATTGAATTGATTGGAATGGAATGAAGTGGAATTAAAAGGAATGGAGGGAATGGAAGAGAATGGTAAGGAATGGAGAGGAATGGAATGGAATTGAGATGAATAGAGAGGGAAAAAATGAAGAGGAATCGTTTTGAAAGGAAAGGATTGGAATGGGTGGAATCGAATGAAGAAGAATGGAATGGAATGGAAAGGAGTGGAATAAATGGAATGGAATGGAATGGAATGGAGAAGAATGGAATGGAACGATATGGATAGGAATGGAATGGAATGGAATAAAGAGGAATGGAATGGAGAGGAATGGAATGGAGAGGAATGGAATGAAGAGGAATGGAATGGAATGGAATGGAATGAAGTGGAATGGAATGGAATAAAATGGAGAGGAATGGGATTGGATGGAAAGGAAGGGAAGCGAATGGAATAGAGAGGAATGGAATGGCATGGAATGGAATGGAATAGAGAGAATGGAAAAATGGAATGGAGATGAATTGAGAGGAATGAAAGGAATGGAATGGAATGCAGATGAATGGAATGCAGTAAAATGGAAATGAATGGAATGTAATGGAAAGGAATGGAATGGAAAGGAAAGTAATGGAATGGAGAAGAATGGAGAAGAATGGAATTGGAAAGGAATGGAATGGAGAGGAATGGAATGGCATGGAATGGAAAAGAATGGAATAGAATGGAAAGGAGAGGAATAGAATGGAATGGAAAGGAGAGGATTGAAATGGAATGGAATCGAAATAAATAGAATCAAAAACAAAGTAATGGAATGAAATAGAGGGGAATGGAAAGAGAATGAATGAAATGGAATTGAATGGATTGAAATAGAAAGGAATGGAATGTTGTGGAATCGATAGGAATGGAGAGGAAAGGAATGGAATGGAATGGAATTTAGAGGAAAGGAGAGGAATGGAATGGAATGGAATAGAATGGAGTAAAATGGAGAGGAATGGAATGGAATGGAGAAGAATGTACAGAAATACAGAAAAATGAAATGAATAGAAATGTTATAGAATGGAATGGTTTTGAAAAGAAAAGGATTGTGATGGAGAGGAATCGAATGAAGAGGAATGGAATGGAATTGAATGGAACAGAAAGCAACGAATGAAGAGGAATGGAAAGGAATGGAGAAGAATGGAATGGAATGGAATGAGGTGGAACGGAATGGAATGGAAACGAATGGAATTGAATGGAATGAAATGGAGAGTAATGGAATGGAATGGAATGGAGAGGAATTGAATGGAATGGAATGGAATGGAATGGAGAGGAATGAAGGGAAATGGAATGGAGAGGAAATGAGAGGAAGGGAATAAAATGGAATGGAATGTGGAGAAATAGAATGTAAAGGATTAGATGGAATATATTGGAGAGGAATGGAAAGGAATGGAATGGAAAAGAATGGAATGGAATGGCGGGGAATGGAATGGAAAAGAATAAAATGGAATGAGACGGAAAGTAGAAGAATGCGATGGAAGGGAATGGAATGGAAAGGAATGGAGAGCAATTGATTGGAATGGAATGGAATTGAGTGGAATGGATAGGAATGGAATGGAATGGAATGCAGAGATAGGTAGTGGAATGGAATGGAGGAGAATGGAATGGAAGGGAGAGGAATGGAATTGAATTGAGAGGAATGAAATGGACTCGAATAGAGAGGAATGGAATGGAATTGAATGGAATGGAGAAGATTGTAATGGAATGGAATGGGAAGGAATTGAATGGAGATGAAAAGAATGGCATGGAGAGGAATGGAATTGAATGAAATCTAAAGGAATGGAATGGAATGGAGTAGAGAGGAATGGAATGGAATAGAATGGAATGGAGAGGAATGGAATGGAGCGGAATTGAGTGGAAGAAATGGAATGGAATAGAATTCAGAAAAATGGAATGGAATGTAGTGGAAAGCAAATTAGTGTAGTGAAATGCAATGGAATAGAATGGTACGGAATGGAGAGGTTTGGAATAGAAAGAAATAGAATGGAATCAAATGGAATGGAGAGGAATGGAATGGAATGGAGGGGAAAAGAATGGAATGCAAAGGAGAGGAATGGAATGGAATAGAGAAAAAAGGAATGGAATAGAATGGAATGGAGACGAATAGAGGGGAATGGAATGGAGTGGAATTGAGAGGAAGGAATGGAATGGTATGGAATGCAGAGGAATAGGATTGAATGGGTTGGAAAGGATATTAGTGTAGTGGAATGGAATGGAATAGAATGGAACGGAATGGAGAGGAATGGAATGGAAAGAAATAGAATGGAATGGAGTGGAATCGAGAGGAATGGAATGGAATTGAGAGGGATAGAACATAATGGAAAGGAATGGAGAGAAAAGGAATGGAAAAGAATGGAATGGAATGAAGAGGAGTAGAATGGAATTCAGAGGAAATGAATGGAAAGTAGAGGACTGGAATGGAATGGAATGGAGGAGAATGGAATGGATAGAAATGGATTGGAATGCAGAGGATTGGAGTTGCATGGAATGGAATGGAAGCGACAGGAGTGTAATGATATTGAATAGAGAAGAATTAAAGTGAGAGGACTAGAATGGAATGGATAGGAAAGGAATAGAAAGGAATGGAATGGAATGTTATGGAATTGAGAGGAACGGAGAGGAGTGGACTGGGAAGGAATGGAGAGGAATATAATGAAATGGGATGGAATGTAGAGGATTGGAATGGAATGGACAGGAATGTAATGGAATTAAATGCAAAGGGATTGAAAGGAGATGAATGAAACGGAATTGAATGGATTGGAGCGGAATGGAATGGAATGCAGAAGAAAAGAGAAAAAAGGAATGGAATGGAATGAAATAAAGAGGAATGGAGAAGAATGGAATGGAATATAGGAAAAAGAAGTGGAATGGAATGGAATGGAATATAGAGGAAAAGAGAGGAATGGAAAGGAATGGAATGGAATGGAATGGATAGGAATGGAGAGGAGGAGTGGAATTGAGAGTAAGGAATGGAGTGGAATGGAATGCAGAGGGATGGAATTGAATGGAATGGAATGGAATGAAATTTAGTGTAGTGGAATGAAATGGAATGGAATGGAGAGGAATGAAATGGAAAGAAATGGAAAGGAATGGAAATGAATGGAATGGAATAGAAGGGATTGGAATGTAATGGAATGGAAAGGAGAGGAATGGAATGGAGAGAATTGTATGGAATGGAATGGAATGGAAAGGAAAAGAGAGGATAGGAATGGAGTGGAATGGTAGGGAATAGAGATGAGTGCTGAGGAGTGAAATGGAGAGGAATGGAGAGGAATATAGTGGAAGGGAATGGAATAGATAGGATTGAAATGCAATGGAATGGAATGGGCAGGAAAGTAACGGAATGAAATGCAGAAGAATGGAATGGAGATAAATGAAATAGAATTAAATTAATTGGAATGGAATGGAATAGAATGAAGCGGAATTAAAAGGAATGGAGGGAATGGAAGAGAATGGTAGGGAATGGAGAGTAATGGAATGAAATGGAATAGAATTGAGATGAATGGAGAGTAAAATAATGAAGAGAAATCGTTTTGAAAGGAAAGGATTGGAATGGGCGGAATTGAATGAAGAGGAATGGGATGGAATGGAAAGGAGTGGAATAAATTGAATGGAATGGAATGGAATTCAGAAAAATGGAATGGAATGTAGTGGAATGTAGTGGAGAAGAATGGAATGGAATGGCATGGAGAGGAATGGAATGGAATGGAGAGGAATGGAATGAAGAGGAATGGCATGGAATAGAATGGAATGAAGTGGAATGGAATGGGATCAGATGGAAAGGAATGGAATGGAATGGAATAGAGAGGAATGAAATGGCATGGAATGAAATGGAATAGAGAGAAATGCAGAAATGGAATGGAGATGAATTGAGAGGAATGAATGGAATGGAATGGAATGCAGATGAATGGAATGCAGTAAAATGGAAATGAATGTTATGTAATGGTAAGGAATGGAAAGGAATGGAATGGAGAAGAATGGAATGGAAAGGAAAGGAATGGAGAGGTATGGAACGGCATGGAATGGAAAAGAATGGAATAGAATGGAAAGGAGAGGAATAGAATGGAATGGAATGGAATGGAATGGAAAGGAGAGGATTGAAATGGAATGGAAAGGAAATGTACAGAGTCAAAAACAAAGTAATGGAATGAAATAGAGGGGAATGGAAAGAGAATGAATGAAATGGAATTGAATGGATTGAAATAGAAAGGAATGTAATGTAGAGGAATCAATAGAAATGGAGAGGAATGGAATGGAATTTAGAAGAAAGGAGAGGAATGGGATGGAATCGAATCGAATTGAGTAAAATGGAGAGGAATGGAATGGAATGGAGAAGAATGTCGAGAAATACAGAAGAATGGAATGAATAGGAATGTAATAGAATGGAATGGTTTTGAAAAGAAAAGGATTGTGATGGAGAGGAATCAAATGAAGAGGAATGGAATGGAATTGAATGGAACAGAAAGCAACGGAATGAAGAGGAATGGAATGGAATGGAAAGGAATGGAGAAGAATGGAATGGAATGGAATGAGGTGGAATGGAATGGAATGGAAACGAATGGAATTGAATGAAATGGAGAGTAATTTAATGGAATGAAATGGAGAGGAATGGAATGGAGAGGAATTGAATGGAATGGAATGGAATGGAGAGGAATGGAGGGAAACAGAATGGAGAGAAAATGAGAGGAAGGGAATAGAATGGAATGGAATGGAATGGAATGCAGAGAAATAGTATGTAAAGGATTAGATGGAATATAGTGGAGAGGAATGGAAAGGAATGGAATGGAAATGAATGGAATGGAAAAGAATGAAATGGAATGAGAAGGAAAGGAGAAGAATGCGATGGAAGGGAATGGAATGGAATGGAAAGCAATGGAATGGGGAGGAATGGAATGGAATGTAATCTAAAGGAATGGAATGGAATGGAGTAGAGAGGAATGGAATGGAATAGAATGGAATGGAAAGGAATGGAATGGAGTGGAATTGAGTGGAAGGAATGGAATGGAATGGAATTAAGAGGAATGGAATGGAATGTAGTGGAAAGAAAATTAGTGTAATGGAATGGAATGGAATAGAATGGAACGGAATGGAGAGAAATGGAATAGAAAATAATAGAATGGAATGGAATGGAGGGGGGAAAGAATGGAATGGAAAGGAAAGGAATGGAATGGAATAGAGAAAAATGGAATGGAATAGAATGGAATGGAGAGGAATTGAGAGGAAAGAATGGAATGGAATGGAATGCAGAGGAATAGAAAGGAATGGAGTGGAAAGGATATTAGTGTAGTGGAATGGAATGGAATAAAATGGAACGGAATGGACAGGAATGAAATGGAAAGAAATAGAATGGAATGGAGTGGAATGGAATTGAATGGAAAGGAATAGAATGGAATGGAAAGGAATGGAGAGGAAAGGAATGGAAAAGAATGGAACTGAATGAAACGGAATGGAATGGAATTTAGATGAAATGAATGGAAAGTAGAGGACTGGAATGGAATGGAGAAGAATGGAATGGATAAGAATGGATTGGAATGCAGAGGATTGGAGTTGAATGGAATGGAATGGAAACGACATGAGTGTAATAGAATTGAATGCAGAAGAATTAAATTGAGAGGACAAGAATGGAATGGATAGGAAAGGAATAGAAAGGAATGGAATGGAATGGAATGTTTTGGAATTGAGAGGAATGGAGAGGAGTGGACTGGGAAGGAATGGAGAGGAATATAATGAAATGGAATGGAATGTAGAGGATTGAAATGGAATGGAATGGAATGAATGGAATGGACAGGAGTGTAATGGAATGAAATGCAGATGGATAGAAAGGAGATGAATGAAATGGAATTGAATGGATTGGAGTGGAATGGAATAGAATGCAGAAGAAAAGAGAATAAAGGAATGGAGAGGAATGGAATGGAATATAGGGAAAAGAAGTGGAATGGAATGGAATATAGTGGAAAAGAGAGGAATGGAAAGGAATGGAATGTAATGGAATGGTTAGGAATGGAGACCTATGGAATGGAGTGGAATTGAGAGTAAGGAATGGAGTGGAATGGAATGCAGAGGAATGGAATGGAATGGAATGAAATTTAGTGTAGTGGAATGAAATGGAATGGAATGGAATGGACTGGAGAGGAATGGAATGGAAAGAAATGGAATGGAATGGAAAGGAATGGAATGGAGAGGAAAGGAATGGAATGGAATGAAGAGGAATGGAATGGAAAGGAGAGGATAAAAGTAGAATGCAGAGGGTTGGAATTGTATGGAATGGAGAGGAATTGAATGGAATGGTAAGAAATTGAAAGGAATGGAAAGGAATGGATTGGAATGGAATGGAAAGGAGGGGAATGCAATGGTAAGGAATGGAGAGGAATAGAATGGACAGAATTCTATGGAACGTAATGGAATGGAATGGAAAGGAATAAAGAGGAATGGAAAGGAATGTAATGGAATGCATTGGAATGGAGAAGAATGGAGAAGAGTGGAATGGAGAGGGATGCAGAGGAATATAATGGAATGGAATGGAATGGAATCGAGAGGATTGAAATGGAAGGAATGGAATGGAATGGAATGGAAAGTAATGGAACTAAACGGAGAGTAATGGAATGGAGATGAATAAAATGGAAATGTATGGATTGGAATGGAATGGAATAAAATGCAGAGGAATTAAGAGGAATGGAGGGAATAGAATGGAATTGTATAGAGTAGAGAGGAATGGAGAGGAATGCATTGGAATGGAATGGAATGGAATGGAATTGAGAGGAATGCAGAGGTGAGTAACGAAATGGAATGAAAAGTAATAGAATGGTTTAGAAAGGAAAGTATTGGAATGGCAAGTAATCGAATGAAAAGGAATGGAATAGAATGCAATGGAGTGGAATGGAAAGGAATGGAATGGAATGGAGAGGAATGGAATTTAATGAAATGAAATGGAATGGAATGGCGAAAATTGTATGGAATGGAATAGAAAGGAAAGGAATAGAGAGGAAAGCAATGGAATGGAATGAAATGAAATGGTATGGAGTGGAGATGAATGATGAGGAGTGGAATGGAGAGGAATATAATGGAATGGAATGGAATGGATAGGATTGAAATGGAATGGAATGGAATGGACAGGAGAGCAACGGAGTGAAACGCAGAGGAATGGAATGGAGATGAATGAAATGGAATTGAATTGATTGAAATGGAATGAAGTGGAATTAAAAGGAATGGAGGGAATGGAAGAGAATGGTAGAAAATGGACAGGAATGAAATGGAATGGAATGGAATTGAGATGAATGGAGAGGAAAATAATGAAGAGGAATCGTTTTGAAAGGAAACGATTGGAATGGGTGGAATCAAATGAAGACGAATGGAATGGAATGGAAAGGAGTGGAATGGAATGGAATGGAACGGAGAGGAAAGGAATGGAATGGAATAGAGAGGAACGGAATGGAGAGGAATGGAATGAAGAGGAATGGAATGCAATGGAATCAAATTGAATGGAGTGTAATAGGATCGGATGGAAAGGAATGGAATGTAATGGAATAGAGAGGAATGGAATGGAATGGAATAGAGAGAAATGGAGCGGAATGGAATGGAGATGAAATGAGAGGAATGAATGGAATGGAATGGAATGCAGATGAATGCAATGCAGTAAAATGGAATTGAAAGGAATCTAATGGAATGGAAAGGAATGGAATGGAGAAGAATGGAGAGGAATGGAATGGAAAGGAATGGAATGGAGTGGAATGGAATGACATGGAATGGAATGGAATGGAATGGAATGGAAAGGATTGTAATGGAGAAGAATGGGAGGGAGAGGAATGGAATTGAATGAAGTGTATGGAAAGAAACGAAATTGAATGTTCTGGAATGGAATGGTGAGTAATGGCATGGAATAGAATGGAGAGAAATGGAATAGGATGTAATGGAAAGTAAAGGAATGGAATGAAACGGGATAGAGAGGATTGGAATGGAATGGAAAGGAATAGAGAGGAATTAAATGCAATGGAATGAAATGCAAAGTAATGGAATGGAATGGAAAGGAATGGAATGGAATTGTGTGTAATGAAAGGAATAGAGAGGAATAGAATGGAATGGAATGGAATTAAATGGTATGGAATGGAGAGTAATGGAGATGAGTGGAAGGGAGAGGAATGGAGAGGAATATAATTTAATTGAATTGAATGGAATGGCGAAGATTGAAAAGGAATGGAATGGAATGGAATAGAATCAACAACAAAGTAATGGAATGAAATGGAGGGAAGGGATTGAGATGAATGAAATGGAATTGAATTTATTCGAATGGAAAGAAAAAGAATGCAGATTAATTGAGAGGAATGGAGAGGAACAGAATGGAATGGTATGGAATTTAGAAGAAAGGAGAGAAATGGAAATGAATGGAGTGCAATGGAGAGAAATGGAGAGGGATGAAATGGAATAGAATGGAATGAAAAGAAATGGAGAGGAATGGAATGAAGAGGAATGTAATGGAATGGAGAGGAATGCAATGAAGAGGAATGGAATGGAATGGAATGGTTTGGAAAGGAAAGGATTGGAATGGAGAGGAATCCAATGGAATGGAATGCAATGAAAAGAAGAGGAATGGAATGGAATGAAAAGGATTTGACAGGAATGGAATGGAATGGAATGGAAGGGAGTGGCTGGAATGAAATCGAATGGCCTGGAGAGGAATGGATTTGAATGGAATGTAATGAATTGAATAGGAATTTAATGGACTGGAATGGAGAGGGTTGGAATGAAGAGGAAAGGAATGGAATGGAGAGGAATGGAAGGAAGAGGGATTGAGAGGAATGGAATGAAATGGAATGGAAAGAATGCAGAGGAAAGAAATGGAATTGAGTAGAATGGAAAGGAGTGGAGCAGAATGGATTGGAATTGAATGGAATGGAATGGAAAGGAATGGAGAGGAATGGAATGAAAAGTAATGTAATAGAAGGAAGAGGATTGAACAGGAATGGATTAGAATTTAATGGAATGGATAGGAAGGCAGAGGAATTGAGAGGAATGGAATGAAGAGGAATGGAATGGAATGGAAAGGCTTGGAAAGGAAAGGATTGCAATGGAGCGAAATTGAATTAAGACGAATGGAATGGAATGGAATGGAATGGATTGGAATGGAATGGAATATAGAGGAAGGGGGAGAAAAGGAACGGACAGAAATGAGATAAATGGAATAGAAGGAAAAAGGGATGAAGAGGAATGGAATGAAGGGGAAGGGAATGGAATGGAGAGGAATGGAATGGAGAGGTATTGAGAGGAATGGAATGAAATGGAATGGAGTAGAATGCAGAGGAAAGAAATGGAATTTATTAGAATGGAAAGGAGTGGAGCGGAATGGATTGGAATTGAATGGAATGGAATGGAAAGGAATGGAGAGGAATGGAGTGAAAAGTAATGTAATAGAAGGGAGATGAACGGACAGGAATGGATTGGAATTGAATGGAATGGGTAGGAAGGGTGAGGAATTGATAGGAATGGAATGTAAAGGAATATAATGGAATGGAAAGTTTGGAAAGGAAAGAATTGCAAGGGAGAAGAATTGAATTAAGACGAATGGAATGGAGAGGAATGGAATGGAACAGAATGGATTGGAATGGAATGGAATATAGAGGAAGGAAGAGGAAAGGAATGGAGAGGAATGGAGCTAAATGGAATGGAATGCAGAGGGATGAAGAGGAACGGAATGGAGAGGAATGGAATGGAATGGAGAGGAATGGAATGGAGAAAATTTGAGTGGAGAGCAAATGAATGGAATTGAATGGAATGGAATGGAATGCAATCGAGAGGAATGAAATGGAGAGGAATGAAATGGAATGGAATGGATTGAAGGGAAGGGAATGGAATGGTGAGGAATTGAATGGAATGGAATGGAAAGGAAGGGAATGGAATAGAGAGGAATGGAAAGGATAGGAATGAAATGGAATGGAAGGATGACTGCAATGGAATGGAATTGTTTTGAATGGAATAGAATGAAGTAAAATGGAGTGGAATAGAGAGGAATGGAATGGTAAGGAATGGAATGGTACGGAATGGAATGGAAGAGTATGGAAAGGAGAGGAATGAATGGTATGTAGTGGAATGGAATGGAATAGAGTGGAATGGAGAGGATCGGAATGGACTGGAATGGAATGGAATGGAAAGGAATGGAATGAAATAGAATGAAATGGAGAGGAATGGAATATAAAGGAATGGAGAAGAATGGAATGGAATGGAATGGAATGGATTGGAAAGGAAGGGAATTTAATGGAATGGAGAGGAATGGAATGGAGATTAAAGGAATGGAATGGCATGAAATGGAGCGGAATTGTATGGAATGGAATGGAGTGGTATGGATGGGATGGTGTGGAATGGAATAGAATGGAATGGAAAGGAATTGAATGAAATGGAGAACAATGGAATGGAATGAAATGGAAAACAATGGAATGGAATAAAATGGAACAGAGAGGGATAGAATCGTATGGGATGGAGTGGAATGGCATGGAATTGAGATGACTGAATGGAATTGATTGGAGAGGAATCGAATAAAAGGAATGCCATGGAGAAAAATGAATTGGAATGGGAAGGAAGGAGAGGAATGGAATAGAAAGGAATGGCATAGAGGGAAATGGAATGGAATCGAGAGAAATGCAATGGAGAGGAATTGAGTGGAATGGAATGGAGGGGAATAAAATGGTTTGGAATTGAATGGAATGGAAGGGAATGGAATCGAGAGGAATGAAATGCAGTGTAGTGGAGTGGAATAGAAAGGAGAGGAATGGAAAGGAATGGAATGGAGAGGAATAGAATGGAGAGAAATGGAATGGAAAGGAGAGGAATGGAATGGAAAGGAGAGGAATGGAATGGAAAGGAATGGAATTGAGAGGAATTAGAAAGAATGGCATGGAATGGAGAGGACTGGAAATGAATGGAGAGGATAGAATGGATTTGAGAAAAATGGAATGGAATGGAAAGGAATGGAATGGAATGGAATGGATTGGAATGTAGAGTAATGGAAAGGAATGGAATGGAATGGAATGGCATGGAATGGAATGGAATGGAATGGAATGGAATGGAATGGAATGGAATGGCATGGAATGGAATGGAATGGAATGGAATGGAGAGCAATGAAATGGAATGGAATGGAGAGAAATGGAAATGTGAGGAAAGAAATAGAATGGAAAGTAATAAAAAAGAGAGGAGTGGAATGGAGAGCAATTGAGTGGGAAGGAAAGGAATGGAATGGTATCGAATGGAATGGAATCAAAAAAAAATGAAATGAAATTTAGAGGATTGGAATGCAATAAAATTGAATTGAATGGAATGAAGTAGAATGGAATAGAGAGGAATGGAATGGAGACAAATGCAATGGAATGGAATGGAAGGGATTGTTTAGGAATGGAATGGAGAGGAATAGATTTGAATGGAACGGAGTGGAACAGAATGGAATGGAAAGGAAATGAAAGGAATGGAGAAGAATGGGATGCAATGGAATGGAACGGAGAGTTATGGAATGGAGAAGAATGGAATTGAAAGGAATAGAAAGGAATTGAATGGAAATGAGAGAAATGGAGAGTAATGAAATGGAATTGAATGGAGATGAATGGTATGGAATGGAATGGAATGGAATGGAATGGAATGGATTAGAATGCAATGCAATGGAATAGAATGGAGAGGATTGAAATGAGAGGAATGGATTGGTATGGAGAGGAATGAAATGTAATGAATTGGAAAAGAATGGAATGGAGTGGAATGAAATGGAATGGAGTGGAATGGAATGCAAATGAATAAAATGATTTAGAGTGGTGTGGATCGAAGTGAAATGGAACGGAATGGTGTGGAATGGAGAAAAATGGAAAGGAATTGAATGGAGTGGAATGGAGAGAAATTATGTGGAATGCAAGTGATTGCCATGGAATGTAATGGATAAGAATGGAATGGAGAGGAATGAAATGGAAAGGAAAGGTATGGAATGGAATGGAAAGAATTGTAATGCAGAGGAAGAAAGGGAGAGGAATGGAATGGAATGGAGAGTATGGAATGCAACGAAATGGAATGATTTGGAATGGAATGGTGAGTAATGGAATGGAATGGAATGGAGAGTAATTAAATGGGATGGTATGGAAAGTAATGAAATGGAATGGAAAGAATGGAGAGGAAAGAAATGAAATGGAATGGAGTGGAGAGGAATGGAATGGAATGGAATGGAAAGGAATGGAGAGGAATGGAATGAAGAGGAATGGAATGGAATGGAGTGTAATGGAAAGGAATACAGAGGAATGGAATGGAATAGCATAGAAAGGAGATGATTGGAATGGAGAGGAATGGAATGGAATGAAGTGGAATAGAATGGAATATAGAAAAAAGGAGAGGAATGGAATGGAATGAAGTGGAATAGAATGGAATATAGAAAAAAGGAGAGGAATGGAATGGAATGGAATAGAAGGGAGAGGAATGAAATGGAATGGAAGGGAATGTAATGGAGAAGAACAGAGAGGAATGGAATGGAGTGGAATTGAGAGGAAGGAATGGAATGTAGTGGAATACAGAGGAAAGAATAGAATGTAGTGGAATGGAGAGGAGTGGAATGGAGAGGAATGGAGAGGAAAATAAGGGAATGGAATGGAGAGGATTGGCATGAAATTGAATGGAATGGAATGGACAGGAAAGTAATGAAAAGAAATGAAGAGGAATTGAATGGAGATGAATGAAACGTAATAGAATTGATTGGAATGGAATGGAATGGAATGCAGGTGAAAGGAGAGGAATGGAATGGAATGGGATGGAACAGGAGTAATGGAGAAGAATGCAACGGAATATAGAGGAAAGGAGAGGAATTTAATAGAATGGAATGAAATATAGAGGCAAGTAGAGGAATGGAATGTAATAGAATGGAATGGAGAGTAATTGAATGTGGTGGAATTGAGAGGAAGAAATGGATTGCAGAGGAATGGAATGGAAAGGTTTAGAATGGAATAGAGTGGAGAGGAATGGAATGGAAAGGAATGGAATGGAATGGAATAGAATGGAATGGGATGGAAAGGAGAGGAATGTAATGAAAGGGAATGGAGTGAAATGGTGAGAATGGACTGGACTGTAATGGAATTGAATGGAATGGAGAAGAATGGAATGGAATGGAATGCAGAGAGATGGAGAGGAATGGAATGGAGAGGAATGGGTTGGAATGGAAAGAAATGGAATGAAGAAAAATGGGGAGTAATGGAATGGAGAGTAATGGAATGGAATGGAATAGAAATGAATGGAATGGAATTGAAAGGAATTAAATGGAATGGAATGTAACGGAATGGAATGGAGAGGAATGAAATGTATAGAAATGGAATGGAATGGTATAGAAGTTAGAAGAAAGGAGAGGAATGGAATGGAATGGAATGGAGAAAAATGAATAGGAATGGAATGGAATGGAAAGGAAGAGAATGGAATGGAATGGAGAGGAATGGATAGGAATGGAGAGGAATGCAATGAAGAGGAATGGAATGGAATGGTTTGGAAAGGAAAGGATTGGAATGGAGAGGAATCGAATGGAATGGAATGCAATGGAAAGAAGAGGAATGGAATGGAAAGGAAAGGATGGAGAGGCATGGAAGGGAGTGGTTGGAATGAAATGGAATGGCATGGAGAGGTATGGATTTGAATGGAACGTAACGAATTGAATAGGAATTTAATGGAATTGAATGGAGTGGAATGGAAAGGAGAGGAATGGAATGGAACAGAAAGGTGAGGAATGGAGAGGAATGGAATGGAGAGGGATTGAGAGGAATGGAATGGAATGGAATAGAATGCAGAGGAAAGAAATGGAGTTGATTAGAATGGAAAGGAGTGAAGCAGAATGGATTGGAATTGAATGAAATGAAATGAAAAGGAATGGCGAGGAATGGAATAAAAGGAATGCAATGGAAGGGAGAGGAATGGACAGGAATGGAATGGAATTGAATGCAATGGACAGGAAGGTAGAGAATTGAGAGAAATGATATGAATAGGAATGAAATGGAATGGAAAGGTTTGGAAAGGAAAGGATTGCAATGAAGAGGAATTGAATTAAGATGAATGAAATGGAGAGGAATGGAATGGAACGGAATGGATTGGAATGGAATTAAATATAGAGGAAGGGGGAGGAAAGGAATGGAGAGGAATGGAGATAAATGGAATGGAACGCATAGGGATGAATAGGAATGGATGGAGGGGAATGGAATAGAATGGAGAGGAATGGAATGGAAAGGAATGGAGAAAAATTGAATGGAGAGCAAAGGAATGGAATGGAAGGCAATGTTAGCCACTGTCCCTGTTGATGATGATCCTCTACCACCTGAGGATAAGGAAAACTTAAAAGAAGAAGCAGTTAGTATCATGAAGAAAAATATCCAGGTAATTTAAATTTGCCCCTTGGTGCCAAAAGACCTCTGGCAAGTGGTGCCAGGTGGGGAAGGATTGTGATTCGTGACTGTCTTGATTTAAGAGGAGAAAATTGTATTTCTATACTGATTCCTGTTATATAAAATGGCTCTTTCTTCATGTTAATACAACCACCATTCCTGTTAATAAGACAACTATTCTTTTACTTATCCAATTACAGCATCTAATAATTGTTAGAAACCAACCATTTTACATAGGTCATATTAGATTTCATTCAGGACTCCCTGAACTTCTACATCAACCTAATCAATTAGAAGATGCCTTGACAAAATCGGTCATGTGCCCTCCCATTGTAGATTCTTTAGTCAATCAAGCTCAACAATCCCATAAAATTCATCACTAAAACGCTGCAGATTTAAGGCACCAGTTTCACATTCCAAGAGAAACGGCTAGACAAATCATAAAAAATTGTACATAACCCCCTTCTAATAACCCCCTTCTACTCAGGAGTTAACCTCCACAGAATAAAACCTAATGTTTTGTGGCAAATGGATGTTACTCATTTCCAAAGTTTTTAGAAAATTATCATTTCTACATGTGACAGTGGATACTGTTTCCCATGTAATTTTAGCCTCCTTAGAACTAGGGAAGCCTATAATGAGGTAGTCCAGCAATTATTCATTTGTTTTTCACAGCTGTGTCTTCCAAAACAATTGAAAACTGATGATGTTCCTCTTATGCATCAAAAGCTTTTCAGTCGTTTGGTACCCAGTTTGGCATCTCTTACAGTACAGAAATTCCGTATAATCCTCAAGATCAAGCTATAGTCTAGAGAGCCCACCAAACATTAATCATATAATTAAATTGCAGGAAGGGGAATTCACATGTAGTTCTCCCCATCATATTATAAATCATGCTATGTTTTTAATTAATTATGTCAATTTGGGCTTTCAAGTATATTCAGCTATGATAAGACATTGGAGTCCTGAGAATACTGTTAAACCAATGATAAAATGGAAAGATCTTCTTACAGGTCAATGGAAAGGGATCAATGTCTTTTTAACAAGTGGGAGAGGATATACTTGTGTTTTTACCCAGGACTTACCCTAACCTATTTGGGTACAGTTTCGTCGAATTAGATATGTCCAGCCCCCCAACCCCATTGAGGTACAGACAGACACATAAATAACGCCATCAGTCTGAGTTGGATGCAAATGATGAAGAGAAGGTGTTGGTGCCAAAGCTGAAACATCTCACCATTCAACAATCACTTCCAAATCTACCAATTTGTCTGTAGACATCCCATCATTCGTCATCTCCCACTCCTCAACCCAGACATTACCACCGAGCTGTTTCTAGTAGACAGTGGAGACTGCCCACATGGGGCAAAACAAAGCACTCACCCACAACGCTGAGGATCTCTTTCACTCTCAAAACACTTATCTCACTCCCTCTACTGTTTTGGTTGCTATGCTGGAAATTATAGCGTGCCATGAGGGTTGTATTTATTCAGAAATATCTTTCTGGGCTTATATCACAAACCCAGGGAAAGGTCTGTATGGGCGAGGGATGATGGAGTGATCAGGAAAGAAAGGGGTCCTCCCCCAACCCGAAGGTGGCATAGAGGGCGACTGGAACCTGGACTGGCAGTGGCATTGCTGGACTGCCTTGGTCACTCTGTGTCCGCTGGCCACCATAGCTCGCGGCTGTCTCTTCCATGCTCTGGGCGGATCTCAAACCCAGGGGCTCAGGCAATCCTCAACCTCTCAGAGCACCAGTATGATAGGCATGAGCCCCCATGCCCGGCCTCCACACTCCTCTCAGGGCCCCACCATTAGGCCCACTCCCAACAACCCAGGACCACTGAGAGGGCGACCAGAGTCTCCCGCTGAGCCCTCCCCATGGGGAGTGTCTGTCACAGAGGTGTGTCTCCAGAGGGGCATGTATGGATATGGGGTCATTGCAAATAGACAGAGATCATTGGGGAAGGAGGCCTCAGCCTGGGTATAGAGTTCCCAAAAGAAGGTGGAATGACAGACAATTGAGCTGTGGCTTTGGGATGCCAAGGGGTGAGAACTCAGGAGCCCAGGAGTTCGAGTCTACCCTGGGCCACATAACAAGACCTCGTTGCTCCCCAGAATACAAAAGCTCGAGTTGTGTTTGGTGGTGCCGGGGTCCTGGCTACATGGAATGCAGTGACCGCCATCCTGGGGCGTGCCTTTTTGTCACCGCAGGTGACAGCACGTGTGATTCCAGGTCAGTCACCATGGCTCATGCCCATCAGCCCCAGGCTCTCTGACCCCTTGGCATGAAACCCAGGGTCAGAGAACAGCTTGGCCGATGTGACATGACCTCATCTCGGTGAAAGGTCCCCAAAATTCAGGCAGTCGTGGTGGCCCCCGGAGTCGAAGCTTCTCGGGGGCCAAGGTGGGAGGCGTGACTGATCCCCACAGGTTGAGGCCCAGGAAACAATGATCATGCTGCTGTGCCCCAGCACGTCGGATGGAGACTGCCGTGACAAAAAAGACACCTTCATCATGCATCACGATGGGTGTCCACAGCTCCCCAGGGAAAGGTCCGCATGGACATGGAAAGATGGAGTGATCGGGAGAGAAAGGGGCCTTCCCACTGCCCGAAGGAGGAACACCAGGTAACCAGAAACTGGTCTGGACATGGTGCTGTTGGACCTCCCTGATCACTCTATGCCCAACGGCCACTCTAACTCAGGGCATTTTGTTCCATGAGCTCACACATGTTTTTGCTGTGGGGCACAGGTGTGGAGGGTGGTAGCAGGCCTCCTGGGAGGTGTGGCCAAAGGCACACGACCGACGTTCCTGGTGATCAACTTGAAACCTCCCACGAATGACAGGTCGGAAAGTGCTTTTTCCTCTCGCATTCCTAAGGGTGACTCCTCGCTCTGGGTGGCAGGAGTAGTGGTGGTGGTGGTGGTGGTGATTATTTTTATTTGGAGTTGGAATCCTGCTCTGTTGCCAACCTGAGTGCAGGGCATGCTCACAGCCAACACAGACTCCACCTCCTGGGCTCAGGCAATCTCTCGCCTCAGCCCCCCATGTGGCTATAACCACAGACCTGTGCCACCACTCCCGGCTAATCTTTGCATTTATTTTTGATGGCCAAGACGAGATCTCATCCAGTGTCATGAGCTGGTCTCAAAGGTGCAGGCTCAGACCATCCACTCGCCTCATACTCCGAAGGGCTGGGATGACAGGCTCAACACCTGATAAAGGCGTGTGGTTTTGTTGGTGGTCAGTGGTATTATTATTCTGAGTCGGAGTCCAGGTCTGTCACCCAGGTCAAAGCACAGGGGTTCAGTCTCGACCACAGCAGACTCGACCGACTGGGCTCCAGTGATCCTCCCACCATGACTTCACGAGTGGCCAGAATGTCAGACATGCACCACCATGCATGGCTCATTTTGCTGATTACTTGTATTGATGTGGTCTCGCCAAGGTGCCCAGGTTGCGCTTGATCCCAGGGACTCAGGCCATCCTTTCCTTGGCCTCCCAAAGAGCTGGGATGTCAGGCATGAGCCCCCATGCCCGGCCTCCACACATCTCTCGGGCACCTGCTGCAAGGCCCGTTCCCATCTGACAATCTGGGACCACTGAGAGGGCAGCGGGATTCTTCTGCCGAGCCCTTCTCAGGGGACTGCCTGTCACAGGGACGTTTCTCCACCTGAGCACCCACCCCTCTGCACAATTCGTTCCATAGAGTGGACCTGCATGCTCCTCCCAGGGATGCCATGAGGAAACTGAGAACTTGACTCTGAAAACTTCGGTTAGGCGAGGACAGCTGGCTGACTCATGCATGTCTCCTCAGCTCTTGGGGGGGGCAAAATGGGAAAATGGCTGGAGCCCAGGAGCTGGAGACCAGGTTTGACACCATAGAAAGCTCCACCTCGACCCCAAGCAAAACCCAGTAAATCATGGGTGAGGGTAGGCTTGGTGGGAGAAGCACCTCTGGTCCAGAGTTCAAGATGAGGCAGGAAGTCCAGGATGTTGACCAAATGACAACATTGATTACAGCAGTTTTGGAGGCCCAGGCTGAGAGACTGGTCCGTGTTGGGCGGTTTGAAAGCAGCATGGGCAAACTAGCAAGGAAAGAAAATAAAAAAAAGGAAAGAAAAATAGATGGAAAGAAAGAAAGAAAGAAATCCATTCTCCTGCATACCTTCTGCATTCAGTGCTTTCACCCCCACATGTGAGGTCCCTTAAGCTAGGCACCTTCCAGACCCAAACCCCACCCTAATGGCTGCCACTGCTTTGCTGTGGAAGTTCTCGAGGCTCCCTTTCCAGGCTCCTGCCAGCTCTCCTCTCTGAAGTGAGAAATGTGCCCAGGCAGGCCAACCCTCTGAATCAGCAAAGAGGACCTTCAGCTAAGAAAGGCCAGGGATACATCCCTCACACAGGGATATTTCTTTCCCTGATCCCATTTTTCCTGACTCAAAAGCTAGTCGCCCTTTGAACACACCATGCACAGTTGAGAATCTGCATACTATTCTGATGTTTTTGGAGCGAGAGTCTGGCTCTATGGCCCAGGCTGGGTCCTGGGGATATGACCATCATTCACTGCCAGCCTCGAAATTACAGGTTCTGGCAATCCTCCAGCTTTATTCCCCAGAGTGGCCGGGATGACAGGAACCATGACCCCAGACCCCCTGTTTGGATGGGTGGAGAGGCAGGGTCTCCCTGCATGGTCTGGTGTGGCCTTGAGCTTCTGGGCTCCAGCCATCCTCCAGCCTTGGCCTCCCAATGTGCTGGGATTCCAGCTGTGGGCCACTATGCCCAAACTTCTGGTTTGTATTTGATGAAGATTTGAGGCCACGCTCTGGGGCTCAGCCTCGTTATCCTAGCATATGGCCCATGGCTCCAAGACTTGCCTGAGTCACCCGGCACAACCTCATCTCTATCCTCCATCCCAAAGGACTCAGGCGTGATGTGTGTGCCAGTCATTCCATCCCCTTGGAAGGATGGGGGTGATGGCTCACGGGAGCCTGGCAGGCCGAGGCCGAGTGGCAGAAGTGAGCCTCCACCCTCCAGTCCGGATGACAGTGAGACTCCGGGTCAAAAAAAAGAAAAGAAGAGCATCCATTTGTGAATGGAGTTGAGATCATCATGAACAGACAGAGATCTTTGGGGAAGGAGGCTTCAGCCTTCAGCGTAGAGTTCCCAAAAGAGAGTGGATCACAGACATTGCGCTGTGGCTTTGGGAGCCTAGGTGGAGGAATGCTGGAACCCGGGAATTTGAGACTAGCATGGAACACATTGTGAGACCTCACCACTCCCTACAATTCAAATCCTTGAGTCACGCATGGTGGCTCCCATGTTCCCAGCTACACAGAATGTGGTGGCCTCCATCCTGGGATGTTCCTTTGCATCACCCTCACTGACTGACTGTGTGAGTCCATGCCATATACCATGACTCACGGACATCAGTCCCGGGGCCAGGGAGTCTGAGGTGAGAGGCTGCCTGAGCCTCGGGGTCAGAGACCAGCCTGGGTGATGTGACCAGACCTCGTCTCAGCAAGAGGGCCCCAAAATTGAGACAGGAGTGGGGCCCCCAGAGTCCAGGTTGCTCAGGGGCGAAGGTGAGAGGTCCCTGAGCACTGCAGGTTGAGGCCCTGGCAGCCACAATGAGGTCACCATGCCACAACCTGGTTGACAGAGATTCCAGTGACAAAAATGACACCTCCAACATGCATCACGATGAGCGTCCACGGCTCCCCAGGGAAAAGGTCCATGTGGGCAGGGGACGATGGAGTTATCAGGAGAAGAATGGACCCTACCACTGCCCAAAGTTGGCAGATAGGGCAACCAGAACATGGGGTAACCATGATGTTGCTGGACTGCCTTGATCACTATGTGCCGCACTGCCACTCTACGTCTGGTCAGTCTGCTCCACGAGCTCACAGGCATCTTTGCCATGGGGCAGGAGTGTGGAGGGTGTAGGCAGGTCTGTTGGCTCACAAGGCCGAAGGTGTGGAATGGACAAGCCCAGTGGCCACCTTTGAAAGCTCCCGTGAATGACAAGCTGGAAAGTAGCTTTCCCTCCCCCATCCCTGAGGGTGAATCCTCACGCTGGATGGCAGGGGTGGTAGTGGTGGTGGTGATGGTGATTATTATTATTTGTTGTTAGAATCACACTCTGTCACCCAGGCTAGAGAAGAAAGGCATGCACACGGCCACCACGGATTCCACCTGCCTGGCTCAGATGATGCTCCCACATTGGCTCCCGAGTGGCAGGAACGACAAGCATGCCCCACCATGCTTGGCTCATTTTTTTTGGCTTCTTTTAGAGATGAGTTCCCTGGGCTTGTCTTGAACCTGGGGATTCAGGCCATCTTCTCACCTTGGCCTCAGAGAGCCCATGATTACACTTGTGAGCCCCCGTGATCGGCCTCAACACACCTCTTGGGGTCACAAAGTGAGGCCTGCTCCATCCAATGACCCGGGACCCTGGAGATGTTGGTTGGTGTCGCCTGCTGAGTCCTCCCTGAGGTGAGAACCTGAGACAGGGGCATATCTTACCCAGGACACCCACCCCTCCACCATCCTCATTCCCCATGGTGGACCCACTCGCTCCTCCCAGGGGACACCCCTGGGAAAGGGAGGAGGTCATTCTCAAACCTTTGGGTGTGTGGGGACAGCCAGGTAACTCATGCCACTCCTCGGCAATCAGGGAGACTGGGATGGGAAGATGGCCAGAAGCCGGGAACTCCAGACCAGGATGCACTCCATATCAAGCTCCCACCTCAACCCCAAGCAAAATCCAGAAAACCTTGGGTGAGGGCAAGCCTCAGCGGGAGCATCCCCTCCAGACCAGATTCAAGACCAGGTTGGAAGACCAGGATGTCGACCAAATGTCAAGCCTGTGATCCCAGCAGTTTTTGAAGCCCAGGCCAAGAGGATGGCCTGAGTTGGGCTGTTTGAGAGCAGCACGGGAAACCTAGTGAGGAAAGAAAACAAAGAAAGAAAAAAATAAAGGAAGGAAGGAAAGAAAGAAATAAAGAAATCCATTATACTGCAAACATTCTGCCCTCAGTTCTTCCCACCCACCCCCCACAGGTTAGGGTCCAACAAACTTGGCACCTTCCAGTCCAAACCCCCCAAGAGCTGCCACCACTTTAGTGAGAGAGTTCCTGATGCTCCCTGGCCGGGTTCCTGCCAGCTCTCCTCTCCGAGGTGAGAAATGTGCCCCAGGCAGACCATTCCTCCAACTCAGCAAAAAGGACCTTCTTCCAAGAGAGACCCAGGACACATCCCTCACCTGGGGACATTTCCGCCCCCATTCCCATTTATCCTAGCTCTAAAATCAGTCGTCCTGTGAACACATCATGCAGAGTTGAAAATCTGCATCGATTCTGATGTTTTTGGAGACAGGATCTGGTTCTGTGACCCAGGCTTGGGCTTGGGGACACAACCAACGTTGACTGCCATTCTCAAAATCGTGGGCTCTGACTATCCTCCTACCTTCGACCTCCATAGTGGCTCATATGATGGACACCTCTAACCATTCCCCCTTTTTGGATGGGTGTGGAGATGGGGTCTCCTGCATGGCCCAGGTTGCCCTTCAGTCCCTGGCTACAGCTATCCTCCCACCTCGGCCTCCCAGAGCACTGGGATTTCAGGTGTGGGATGTCATGCCAGTCCTTATGGTTCATTTTTGATGAAAGATCGAGTCCGGGCTCGGCAGCTTAGCCGCATCATTCCAACACTTTTAGAGACTGATGCCAGCAGCCGGCCCAAGCCCGTGGGCTGAGACACACCCAGGCACTTCGGGGAGAACTTGTCTCTACCCTCCATCCCAAATGAGCTGGGCGTGGTGGTGCACCCCTGTCATTCCAGCTCTTCAGAAGGCCAGGGAAAGGCTCACCAGAGCAAGGTGGGCCGAGGCTGTGGTGGCCAGGAATGAGCCACCACGCTCCAGCCTGGGCGATGGAGTGAGACTCCAACTTAAAGAAAAAAAGGAAAAAAAAAGGAAAAAAAGAGCATCCATTTGTGTATGGAGTTGGGATCATCGTGAAAGACAGAGATTATTTGGGAAGGAGGCCCAACCTTGGGCCTAGTGTTCCTGAAAGACCATCAATGGGCAGAAAATGGTGCTGTGGCTTTGAAAAGCTGAGGTGGTGGACAGCTGGAGCCCGGGAGTTTGAGATCATACTGGATCACATAAGAAGACCTCGACACTCCCTGGAACATGAACACTGGAGTCGTGTGTGGTGACACCACTGGAACCGACTACATGGAATGCAGTGGCCTCTGTCCCAGGATATTCTTTTGCATCACCCACACCAACAAATATATAAGTCCAGGGCAGGCACTGTGGCTCAAGGCTGTCAGCCCCATGTGCTGGGAGGCAGAAGCAGGAGGCTGTCTGAGTCCAGGGGTCAGAGAGCAGCCTGCACTACATGACCAGACCTCATTTTGGGTAACTTGCCCAAAGGCATAGGATGGCATGGGATGGACGTGCCTGGTGGCCACCTTTGTTTTTTTTTTTAGTTGTTGTCTCACTCGGTTGCCCATTGTTTTTTTGAGTTGGAGTCTCACTGTGTCGCCCAGACCGGAGTGAAGTGGCTGCTCCCGGCCTCTCCTGCTAAGCTCTGGTGATCCTTCCACCTCAGCTCTCTGAGTAGCCAGAATTACAGGTGTTTGCTACCACGCCTGGCTGATTTTTTGATTTATTGTAGAGATGAGGTCTCGCTGCCCAGGCAGGTCTTGAAACCACGGGCTCAGGCAATCCACTCACCTCAGCCTCCCAAAGGCACGGGATTACAGGCTGAGACACCGAGCCTGGCTCTGGTGGCCACCTTTGAAATCTCCCGCAAATGACAGGCCAGTTAGCACATTTTCCTCTCCCATTCCTGAGGGTGACTCATCGCGATGGGTGGCAGGGGTGGTGGTGGTGGTGGTGATTATTATCATTTGGAGTCCGATTCCCACTTTGTAAGACCAAAGCACAGGTGCACGCTCACAGCCACCATGGACACCACCTGCCAGTCTCAGGTGATTTCCCTGCCTCAATCCCCAGAGTGGCTGGAAACACAAGCCTGTACCACCATGCCTGGATAATCTTTCAATTTATTTTTGATGACCGATACCAGTGCTTGTCCCATGTCCTGGGCTGGTGTCAAACCTGCAGGCTCCTGCTGTCCACTCACCTGGGCCTCTGAAGGACCAAGATGCCAGGCTGAGCCACTGAGCCTGGCCTGTGGTTGTGGTGGTGGTTGTGGCTGGTATTATTATTCAAAGTTGGAATCCCACTCTGTATCCCAGGCCATAGCACTGGGGGCCCGGGCTCAGACACTGTGGCCTCCACTGGTTGGGCTCTGGGGATCTGCCCACTGCCGCTTTCTGAGTGGTCTGAACAAAAGGCCTGTGCCATCAAGCTCAGTTCATTTTGTCTTCTTGTAAAGACGAGGTCTTGCCAAGGTGCCTGGGCTGGTCTCGAACCCAGGGGCTCAGGCAATCTTCTCACCTGTGCCTACCAGAGAGCTGGAATGACAGGTGTAAGATCCCACACCTGCCCTCCACACCACTCTCGGGGACTACTGTGAGGTCCACTCCCTTCTGCCAGCCTGGGACCCCAGAGAGGGAGGCCAGATTCATCCACCAAGCCCTTCATGAGGGGAGCACCTGGCACGTGGCTGTGTCTCTGCTGGGGCACCCACATGTCTGTCTGTCCTCCTCTTTTCCCAGTTGTACCTGCTCCCTCGTCCTAGGGGGAACCTTGGTGAAAGGGTGGGTGTGACTCTCAAATGTTCAGTGGGGTGGGGATGGCCGAGTGATTCAAGCCTGTCTCCTTAGCATTTGGGGAGGCTGAGATGGGAAGAAGGCCAGAGCCCGGGAGCTTGAGACAAGGTGGGACACCATAGCACGTC